>NC_074694.1:12570166-12866845 GCF_029448725.1 Salvelinus fontinalis | reverse complement strand
TACCCCCACACTATAAATACAACTACCCCCCCCCACTATAAATACAACTACCCCCCACACTATAAATACAACTACCCCCCCACACTATAAATACACAACCCCCCCCACACTATAAATACAACCACCCCCCCACACTATAAATACAACCGCCCCCCCCACTATAAATACAACTACCCCCCCACACTATAAATACAACACCCCCCCACACTATAAATACAACCCCCCCACACTATAAATACAACTACCCCCCCCCCCCACAATATAAATACAACTGTACCCCCCACACTATAAATACACAAACCCCCCCACACTATAAATACACAAACCCCCCCACACTATAAATACAACTACCCCCCCCACACTATAAATACAACTACCCCCCCACACTATAAATACAACTACCCCCCACACTATAAATACAACTACCCCCCCACACTATAAATACAACTACCCCCCCACACTATAAATACAACTACCCCCCCACACTATAAATACAACTACCCCCCCACACTATAAATACAACTACCCCCCCACACTATAAATACAACTACCCCCCCACACTATAAATACAACTACCCCCACACTATAAATACAACTACCCCCCCACACTATAAATACAACTACCCCCACACTATAAATACAACTACCCCCCCACTATAAATACAACTACCCCCCCACACTATAAATACAACTACCCCCCACACTATAAATACAACTACCCCCCCACACTATAAATACAACTACCCCCACACTATAAATACAACTACCCCCCCACACTAGTAAATACAACTACCCCCCCACACTATAAATACAACTACCCCCCCACACTATAAATACAACTACCCCCCCACTATAAATACAACCACCCCCACACTATAAATACAACCACCCCCCACACTATAAATACAACCACCCCCCCACACTATAAATACAACTACCCCCCCCACTATAAATACAACTACCCCCACACTATAAATACAACTACCCCCCCACTATAAATACAACTACCCCCCCACACTATAAATACAACTACCCCCCACACTATAAATACAACTACCCCCCCACACTATAAATACAACTACCCCCCCACACTATAAATACAACTACCCCCCCACACTATAAATACAACTACCCCCCCACACTATAAATACAACTACCCCCCCACACTATAAATACAACTACCCCCACACTATAAATACAACTACCCCCCCACACTATAAATACAACTACCCCCCCACACTATAAATACAACTACCCCCCCCACACTATAAATACAACTACCCCCCCACACTATAAATACAACTACCCCCCACACTATAAATACAACTACCCCCCCACACTATAAATACAACTACCCCCCCACACTATAAATACAACTACCCCCCCACTATAAATACAACTACCCCCCCACACTATAAATACAACTACCCCCCACACTATAAATACAACTACCCCCCCACACTATAAATACAACTACCCCCCCCACTATAAATACAACTACCCCCCCACACTATAAATACAACTACCCCCCCACACTAAAAATACAACTACCCCACCCCCCCCACACTATAAATACAACTACCCCCCACACTATAAATACAACTACCCCCCCCACACTATAAATACAACTACCCCCCACACTATAAATACAACTACCCCCCACACTATAAATACAACTACCCCCCCACACTATAAATACAACTACCCCCCCACACTATAAATACAACTACCCCCCACACTATAAATACAACTCTACCCCCCCACACTATAAATACAACTACCCCCACACTATAAATACAACTACCCCCCCACACTATAAATACAACTACCCCCCCACACTATAAATAGAACTACTCCCCCCCCCCACATTATAAATACAACCACCCCCCCACACTATAAATAAAACTACCCCCCCCACACTATAAATACAACTACCCCCCCACACTATAAATACAACTACCCCCCCACACTATAAATAGAACTACCCCCCCCACACTATAAATACAACTACCCCCCCACACTATAAATACAACTACCCCCCCACAATATAAATACAACCACCCCCCCACACTATAAATACAACTACCCCCCCACACTATAAATACAACTACCCCCCCACACTATAAATAGAACTACCCCCCCCACACTATAAATACAACTACCCCCCCACACTATAAATAGAACTACCCCCCCCCCACACTATAAATACAACTACCCCCCCACACTATAAATAGAACTACCCCCCCCACACTATAAATACAACTACCCCCCCCACACTATAAATACAACTACCCCCCCCCCACACTATAAATACAACTACCCCCCCCACACTATAAATACAACTACCCCCCCCACACTATAAATACAACTACCCCCCCACACTATAAATACAACTACCCCCCCCACACTATAAATACAACTACCCCCCCCACACTATAAATACAACTACCCCCCCCACACTATAAATACAACTACCCCCCCACACTATAAATACAACTACCCCCCCCACACTATAAATACAACTACCCTCCCACACTATAAATACAACTACCCCCCCCACACTATAAATACAACTACCCCCCCACACTATAAATACAACTACCCCCCCACACTATAAATACAACTACCCCCCCATACTATAAATAGAACTACCCCCCCCCACACTATAAATACAACTACCCCCCCACACTATAAATACAACTACCCCCCCCCCACACTATAAATAGAACTACCCCCCCACACTATAAATACAACTACCCCCCCACACTATAAATAGAACTACCCCCCCACACTATAAATACAACTACCCCCCCACACTATAAATACAACTACCCCCCCCAGACTATAAATACAACTACCCCCCCACACTATAAATACAACTACCCCCCCACACTATAAATACAACTACCCCCCCACACTATAAATAGAACTACCCCCCCACACTATAAATACAACTACCCCCCCCCACTATAAATACAACCACCCCCCCACACTATAAATACAACTACCCCCCCACACTATAAATACAACCACCCCCCCACACTATAAATACAACTACCCCCCCCACTATAAATACAACTACCCCCCCACACTATAAATACAACTACCCCCCACACTATAAATAGAACCACCCCCACACTATAAATACAACTACCCCCACACTATAAATACAACTACCCCCCCCCACTATAAATACAACTACCCCCCCACACTATAAATACAACTACCCCCCCACACTATAAATACAACTACCCCCACACTATAAATACAACTACCCCCCCCACTATAAATACAACTACCCCCAGACTGTAAATACAACTACCCCCACACACTATAAATACAACTACCCCCCACACTATAATTACAACTACCCCCACACTATAAATACAACTACCCCCCCACACTATAAATACAACTACCCCCACACTATAAATACAACTACCCCCCACACTATAAATACAACTACCCCCCCCACACTATAAATACAACTACCCCCCCCCACACTATAAATACAACTACCCCCCCACACTATAAATACAACCACCCCCCCACACTATAAATACAACTACCCCCCACACTATAAATACAACCACCCCCCCACACTATAAATACAACTACCCCCCACACTATAAATACAACTACCCCCCCACACTATAAATACAACTCTACCCCCCATCACTATAAATACAACTACCCCCCCACACTATAAATACAACTACCCCCCACACTATAAATACAACCTACCCCCCCACACTATAAATACAACTACCCCCCACACTATAAATACAACTCTACCCCCCCACACTATAAATACAACTACCCCCCACACTATAAATACAACCACCCCCCCACACTATAAATACAACTACCCCCCACACTATAAATACAACTACCCCCCACACTATAAATACAACCACCCCCCCACACTATAAATACAACTACCCCCACACTATAAATACAACCACCCCCCCACACTATAAATACAACTACCCCCCCACACTATAAATACAACTACCCCCCCACACTATAAATACAACCACCCCCCCACACTATAAATACAACTACCCCCCACACTATAAATACAACCACCCCCCCACACTATAAATACAACTACCCCCCCACACTATAAATACAACTACCCCCCCACACTATAAATACAACTACCCCCCCCACACTATAAATACAACTACCCCCACACTATAAATACAACTACCCCCCCACACTATAAATACAACTACCCCCCACACTATAAATACAACTACCCCCACACTATAAATACAACCACCCCCCCACACTATAAATACAACTACCCCCCCACTATAAATACAACTACCCCCCCACACTATAAATACAACTACCCCCCCACACTATAAATACAACTACCCCCCACACTATAAATACAACTACCCCCCCACACTATAAATACAACTACCCCCCACACTATAAATACAACTACCCCCCCACACTATAAATACAACTCTACCCCCCCACACTATAAATACAACTCTACCCCCCCACACTATAAATACAACTCTACCCCCCCACACTATAAATACAACTACCCCCCCACACTATAAATACAACCACCCCCCCACACTATAAATACAACTACCCCCCCACACTATAAATACAACTACCCCCCCACACTATAAATACAACCACCCCCCCACACTATAAATACAACTACCCCCCCACACTATAAATACAACTACCCCCCCACACTATAAATACAACTACCCCCCCACACTATAAATACAACTCTACCCCCCCACACTATAAATACAACTACCCCCCCACACTATAAATACAACTACCCCCCCACTATAAATACAACTACCCCCCCACACTATAAATACAACCACCCCCCCCACACTATAAATACAACCACCCCCCACACTATAAATACAACTACCCCCCACACTATAAATACAACTACCCCCCCACACTATAAATACAACTACCCCCCCCACACTATAAATACAACTACCCCTCACACTATAAATACAACTCTACCCCCCCACACTATAAATACACAACCCCCCCCACACTATAAATACAACTCTACCCCCCACACTATAAATACAACTACCCCCCCCCACACTATAAATACAACTACCCCTCACACTATAAATACAACTCTACCCCCCCACACTATAAATACACAACCCCCCCACACTATAAATACAATTACCCCCCACACTATAAATACAACTACCCCCCACACTATAAATACAACTACCCCCCACACTATAAATATAAATACAACTCTACCCCCCCACTATAAATACAACTACCCCCCACACTATAAATACAACTACCCCCCACACTATAAATACAACTACCCCCCCATACTATAAATACAACTACCCCCCCACACTATAAATATAAATACAACTCTACCCCCCCCACTATAAATACAACTACCCCCCCACACTATAAATACAACTACCCCCCACACTATAAATACAACTACCCCCCCACACTATAAATACAACTACCCCCCACACTATAAATATAAATACAACTCTACCCCCCCACTATAAATACAACTACCCCCCCACACTATAAATATAAATACAACTCTACCCCCCCACTATAAATACAACTACCCCCCCACACTATAAATACAACTACCCCCCACACTATAAATACAACCACCCCCCCACACTATAAATACAACTACCCCCACACTATAAATACAACCACCCCCCCACACTATAAATACAACTACCCCCACACTATAAATACAACCACCCCCCCACACTATAAATACAACTACCCCCCCACACTATAAATACAACTACCCCCCCACACTATAAATACAACTACCCCCCACACTATAAATACAACTACCCCCCACACTATAAATACAACTACCCCCCACACTATAAATACAACTACCCCCCACACTATAAATACAACTACCCCCCCACACTATAAATACAACTACCCCCCCACACTATAAATACAACTACCCCCCACACTATAAATACAACCACCCCCCCACACTATAAATACATCTACCCCCACACTATAAAAACAACCACCCCCCCACACTATAAATACAACTACCCCCCCACACTATAAATACAACTACCCCCCCACACTATAAATACAACTACCCCCACACTATAAATACAACTACCCCCCCACACTATAAATACAACTACCCCCCACACTATAAATACAACTACCCCCCCACACTATAAATACAACTCTACCCCCCCACACTATAAATACAACTACCCCCCCACACTATAAATACAACTACCCCCCACACTATAAATACAACTCTACCCCCCCACACTATAAATACAACTACCCCCCACACTATAAATACAACTCTACCCCCCACACTATAAATACAACTACCCCCCACACTATAAATACAACTACCCCCCCACACTATAAATACAACTACCCCCCACACTATAAATACAACTACCCCCCACACTATAAATACAACCACCCCCCCACACTATAAATACAACCACCCCCCCACACTATAAATACAACTACCCCCCACACTATAAATACAACTACCCCCACACTATAAATACAACCACCCCCCCACACTATAAATACAACTACCCCCCCACACTATAAATACAACTACCCCCCACACTATAAATACAACTACCCCCACACTATAAATACAACCACCCCCCCACACTATAAATACAACTACCCCCACACTATAAATACAACCACCCCCCCACACTATAAATACAACTACCCCCCCACACTATAAATACAACTACCCCCCCACACTATAAATACAACTACCCCCCCACACTATAAATACAACTACCCCCCACACTATAAATACAACTACCCCCCACACTATAAATACAACTACCCCCACACTATAAATACAACTACCCCCACACTATAAATACAACCACCCCCCCACACTATAAATACAACTACCCCCCCCACTATAAATACAACTACCCCCCCCCACACTATAAATACAACTACCCCCCCACACTATAAATACAACTACCCCCACACTATAAATAGAACTACCCCCCCACACTATAAATACAACTACCCCCACACTATAAATACAACTACCCCCCCCACACTATAAATAGAACTACCCCCCACACTATAAATACAACTACCCCCCCACACTATAAATACAACTACCCCCCACACTATAAATACAACTACCCCCCCACACTATAAATACAACTACCCCCCCCACACTATAAATACAACTACCCCCCCACACTATAAATACAACTACCCCCCACACTATAAATACAACTACCCCCCCACACTATAAATACAACTACCCCCCACACTATAAATACAACTACCCCCCCACACTATAAATACAACTCTACCCCCCCACACTATAAATACAACTCTACCCCCCCCACACTATAAATACAACTACCCCCCCACACTATAAATACAACCACCCCCCCACACTATAAATACAACTACCCCCCCACACTATAAATACAACTACCCCCCCACACTATAAATACAACTACCCCCCCACACTATAAATACAACCACCCCCCCACACTATAAATACAACTACCCCCCCACACTATAAATACAACTACCCCCCCACACTATAAATACAACTACCCCCCACACTATAAATACAACTCTACCCCCCACACTATAAATACAACTACCCCCCACACTATAAATACAACTACCCCCCCACTATAAATACAACTACCCCCCCACACTATAAATACAACTACCCCCCCCACACTATAAATACAACCACCCCCCACACTATAAATACAACTACCCCCCACACTATAAATACAACTACCCCCCACACTATAAATACAACTACCCCCCCCCACACTATAAATACAACTACCCCTCACACTATAAATACAACTCTACCCCCCCACACTATAAATACACAACCCCCCCCACACTATAAATACAACTCTACCCCCCACACTATAAATACAACTACCCCCCCCCACACTATAAATACAACAACCCCTCACACTATAAATACAACTCTACCCCCCCCACACTATAAATACACAACCCCCCCCACACTATAAATACAATTACCCCCCCACACTATAAATACAACTACCCCCCCCACACTATAAATACAACTACCCCCCCACACTATAAATACAACTACCCCCCACACTATAAATACAACTACCCCCCACACTATAAATACAACTACCCCCCACACTATAAATATAAATACAACTCTACCCCCCCACTATAAATACAACTACCCCCCACACTATAAATACAACTACCCCCCACACTATAAATACAACTACCCCCCACACTATAAATACAACTACCCCCCCATACTATAAATACAACTACCCCCCACACTATAAATACAACTACCCCCCCCCCACTATAAATACAACTACCCCCCCACACTATAAATACAACTACCCCCCACACTATAAATACAACTACCCCCCCACACTATAAATACAACTACCCCCCACACTATAAATATAAATACAACTCTACCCCCCCACTATAAATACAACTACCCCCCCACACTATAAATATAAATACAACTCTACCCCCCCCACTATAAATATAAATACAACTACCCCCCACACTATAAATATAAATACAACTCTACCCCCCCACTATAAATACAACTACCCCCCCACACTATAAATACAACTACCCCCACACTATAAATACAACTACCCCCCCACACTATAAATACAACTACCCCCACACTATAAATACAACTACCCCCCACACTATAAATACAACTAACCCCCCCCACACTATAAATACAACTACCCCCCCACACTATAAATACAACTACCCCCCCACACTATAAATACAACTACCCCCCACACTATAAATACAACTACCCCCCACACTATAAATACAACTACCCCCCACACTATAAATACAACTACCCCCACACTATAAATACAACTACCCCCACACTATAAATACAACTACCCCCACACTATAAATACAACTACCCCCCCACACTATAAATACAACTACCCCCCACACTATAAATACAACTACCCCCCCACACTATAAATTCAACTACCCCCCACACTATAAATACAACTACCCCCCCACACTATAAATACAACTACCCCCCCCCCACTATAAATACAACTACCCCCCACACTATAAATACAACTACCCCCCACACTATAAATACAACTACCCCCCCACACTATAGATACAACTACCCCCACACTATAAATACAACTACCCCCCCCCCCCCCACACTATAAATACAACCACCCCCACACTATAAATACAACCACCCCCCACTGTCTAGTCCCATCCCACCCTTCGTCTGTCCAGTCCCCTTCCACTTCCGCACTGTCCAGCTCCCTCCCACTCCCCCACTGTCCAGCCCCTCCCACTCCCCCACTGTCCAGCCCCCTTCCACTTCCCCACTGTCCAGCTCCTCCCACTTCCCCACTGTCCAGCCCCTTCCCACTCCCCAACTGTCCAGCCCCTCCCACTCCCCCACTGTCCAGCCCCTCCCACTCCCCCACTGTCCAGCCCCCTTCCACTTCCCCACTGTCCAGCCCCTCCCACTCCCCCACTGTCCAGCCCCTCCCACTCCCCCACTGTCCAGCCCCCTTCCACTTCCTCACTGTCCAGCCCCTCCCACTTCCCAAAGTAAAGTCAAATGTATGTTTAATACTGACGTTTTTGTTAAAAGGGTCATCCAAATAAAATATAATTTGATTGGTTAATTGATTGATTGATGATTGGCACATTGATTTTGTGTCTTAAGTTTATTGGCACAAATATTCCAAATATATGTCAATGGATATGTCATAAATAGCATGAAAATACAACTTTAACAGAGTACAATGCTATATTTGTTAACAATTTTCAATGAAACCACAACTTGCTTAGCCACAGCTCTGGTCTAACAATGAAAAACTGCACATTTGGCACAACATGTATTAAATGAATCAATATTATGCATACTAGGCAGATACAAAGGTATATTTTATTGTTATTTAAAATTATGAGCACTGTTTTAAAAGGAAGCATTAAAAGCTGTGCATATCGAACTTGAGAGAGATACTTTGACTTCATTAGGCAATCACTTCCTACAAGTTCACTTTACATTGTCATAGTGAGCTTTGACTGTGAAAAGTCAGCCAGTCTACTACATATCTAAAACATAACATTAAGTACCTATTAAATGTTCACTTGAAACATCAACAGAGCAGCAATAGAGTCACAGATACATCACGTGACGTGCATGAGAATAGTAGAATGGAGAATCATGGTCCACCGTGTAACGATCCTTTATGCTCCAGGATGAAGTTTCCCCTAGGTACAGATCTAGGATCAGCTTCTCCTCCCCCAATCTAACCTTAACTATTAGTGAGGAAAATGCAAAAATTACTCAAGATCAGAATCTAGGGGCAACTTCACCCTACTTCATCCATCCTTTCCAATAACTAATCTTTGGATACTCCATATTTACCTCCATGATCTTGATCCTGGTCTTTTTAAATGTCCTGGAAGAACAAACCACCAGAATTTCAGATAGTATTTTAGCTACAGAACAGCTAGTCTTTCTACCAGGGGTTGGAACCGGTTCAGGGAACAGAACCGAAAAAACGGAAAATAATGTAATTTTTCAAGGAAAAGAAACGGAACAGGGAACGAAAGGGATCCATATTGTTCCGGAACAGAACAGTTATTGAAAAGCATGGGAACCGGTTAATAACGTTATTTTATGTTCCAAGCATTTTTTTCTAGTCTCTCAAAAAAACATAGGTATAATTCCTATGCAAAGCCCTCACTCTGTCACTCAGAAACTTATTCCAGTGTCTGCCTGCAAACTGAAAATTTGCCAGTGTGTGTGCGTGTTTAGGCTATCTGCCCCTCCCCCCTCCGAAGCATAGGCTACTGTACTGACGTTACCATAGACTACTGTACTGACGTTACCATAGGCTACTGTACTGACGTTACCATAGACTACCGTACTGACGTTACCATAGGCTACTGTACTGATGTTACCATAGGCTACTGTACTGACGTTACCATAGGCTACCGTACTGACGTTACCATAGACTACTGTACTGATGTTACCATAGGCTACTGTACTGACGTTACCATAGGCTACTGTACTAACATTACAAGTGGAATTCAGAAGATAGAGAGAGAGATTTTTAATTAGTTAGAGAAGAATGGATTCACTTTTTCAATGCTAGTTAAGGATACTAAAGGCCTAGTTATCACGTTTCACATTGGATTTATTAACAACAAAAAGGTAAGATGTATTTTTTAAATTCTGGTGCATACACAAGCTTGTTAGATAGCTAGCTCAAACTTGTTAGCTAGCTAGCTCAAAGGACATTCAATGTTCCTCCATAGAAGCCGCTCCTCATAGGTATAATTCTGTGGACCTAAATTCAGATCATGCATGTCATAACAAGATGCCCAATACTTCAAGCCTCTTCCTCAACCCTCTGTCGCTCTCTCCGCAATATTTCAGTCGCATCTTGCGCCACTTGTTTGTCAACTAGCTTGCCTGCTCTAGCACTTCAAGCCTCTTCCTCAACCCTCTGTCGCTCTCTCCGCAATATTTCAGTCGCATCTTGCGCCACTTGTTTGTCAACTAGCTTGCCTGCTCTATCCACACTGATTGGTAAAGTAATTTAATGAGCTAAATGTAAACAACTATTGATTTGAAGGAACAGAAAGGAACGATATAAACCGGTACTTTTTGGGGGTTCGAACCAGTTCAGAACTTTATTTTGCTGGTCGTAACAGCGGAACAGAATGAAAAAAATATGGGTAAACTTTTGGAAATTAATTTCAGTTCCAACTTCTGCTTTCTAGGCATATAGTCCTTCCAGATAGTATCTCACCTACAAAGCAGCTAGACTTTCTAGCCCATTCTAGTCCTTCAGCTAAGCATCTGTTTTTGATAATGTGTGAGTCCTTCATACCCAACCAGCTCAGACATCCCTCAACTCTCTAGTCTCTTGTCATTCAATACCTTTTGTTTAAACTTCAAATTGTTCCATTTAACAGTCCCACTGTTCCACTGTCCAAGTCTTCCCCTCAGGCCACAGCGGCACCTTGACTATAAATTGTTGAAACTTCAAACTTTAACAGTCCCTCTCTTCCCTCAGGGCTCAGACCACGCAGAGTCCATGGTTGGCCATGAGGGCCGTCTGACTCTCCCTCCTCCGGTCCTTCTTCCTCCCCAGCCGGACCCTCCAGCAGACAGCACTGGACCCCAGGAGGGCTAGCCCAGCTGACAGCAGAACCAGCCCCAGCACCGAGATGGTGGAGCCGTGAGAGTTGAACGTGTACGCCACGGCCGTTACCACAATACCGGCGATAAGGACCACCACGCCAAATGGCACGGTGCACCGGTAGCACGACATCTCTGCCCCGCCGGTGGCCGCCGTCAGCTGCACCTCGTTGATTAACGGGACGGTCGTCACAACAACGCTACGGTCCTTCTTGTTGTGGTTGTTGTTGTTGGATTTCTCTGTAGTGACTTTCTCAGAGGTAGATGTGGGCATTTTCATGGCGCTTTTGGGGACTTTCGGTGCATTTTTATTGATAGAGTCATCTGGAATAGAGATTTTGCTGGCTAGGAAAAGGTGGGCCATTTTAACTTTCAGTGGTCAACCTGTCAATCTGTGTGGCCTACAGAGAGAGAAAAATACATTTTAGTCATATTGAAAACAAAACAGAGAACCCAGATTACACTTTATGAAATAGGACAACTATAAAGGATGTGAACAGAGCACAATTTACTGAATTGAAGGCCGCCTATAGTGGCCTATAGTGGCAGATTGACAAGGGCGGCATTTTCCAAGCTAAACTGACCAAGACGCACATCCAACAATACATAAAACCTCACATAATTACAGTGCATTCGGAAAGTATTCAAAACCCTTCCCTTTTTCCACATTTTGTTACGTTACAGACTTATTCTAAAATCGATTACAAAAAATATATTCTCCTCATTAATCTACACACGATACCCCATAATGACAAAGCAAAAACAGGTTTTTATACATTTTTGCAAAAAATAACAAATAATAATAATATCTTATTAATAACTTAAGTATTCAGACCCTTTGCTACGAGACTCAAAATTAAGCTCAGATGCATCCTGTTTCCATTGATCATCCTTGAAACGATAACTTGATTGGAATTCACTTGATTGGACATTTTTTGGAACGGCACACACATGTCTATATAATGTCCCACAGTTGACAGCTCATGTCAGAGCAAAAACCAAGCCGTGAGGTCGAAGGAATTGTCCGTAGAGCTCCGAGACAGGATCGTGTCGAGGCACAGATGCCGTAGCACTCGCTTCTGTCATCATGAAGTGCTTTGAGCGACTAGCCAAGGATCATATCACCTCTACCTTACCTGACAACCTAGACCCACTTCAATGTGCGTACCGCCCCAACAGGTCCACAGATAATGCAATCACCATCCCACTGCACACTGCCCTATCCCTTCTGGACAAGATGAATACCTATGTAAGAATGCTGTTCATTGACTACAGCTCAGCATTCAACATCATAGTACCCTCCAAGCTCATCTTTAAGCTTGAGGCCCTGGGTCTCAACCCCACCCTGTGCAATTGGTTCCTGGACTTCCTGACGGGCCACCCTCAGGTGGTGAAAGTAGGAAACAATATCTCCACTTCGCTGATACTTAGCCTCCCCCTGTACTAGCTGTTCACCCATGACTGTGTGGCCATTCACACCTACAACGCAATCATCAAGTTTGCAGATGACACAACAGTAGTAGGCTTGATTACCAACAACGACGAGACAGCCTACAGGGAGGAGGTGAGGGCATTCGGAGTGTGATGTCAGGAAAACAATCTCTCACTCAACGTCAACAAAACAAAGGAGATGATTGAGGACTTCAGGAAACAGCAGAGGGTGCTACCTCCTATCCACATCAACGGGACAGTAGTGGAGAAGGTGGAGAGTTTTAAGTTCCTCGGCGTACACATCCCAGACAAACTGAAATGGTCCACCCACACAGACAGTGTGGTGAAGAAGGCGCAACAGCGACATCGCTTCTTCAACCTCAGGAAGCTGAAGAAATTTTGATCACTAACACAGAGAGGCTGCTGCCTACACACAGACTTGAAATCCTTGGCCACTTTAATAAATGTATATATTCTTATTCCATTCCTTTACTTAGATTTATGTGTATTAGGTAGTTGTTGTGGAATTGTTAGATTCATTGTTAGATATTGCTGCACTGTCGGAACTAGTTGCACAAGCATTTCGCTACACTCGCAATAACATCTGCTAACCATGTGTTTGTGACCAATATAATGTGATTTGATCTGGGGCCCAACATTTTTTACCAAAAAATGTATACAGCATTGAAAGTCCCCAAGAACACAGTGGCCTCCATCATTCTTAAATGGAAGAAGTTTAGAACCACCAAGACTCTTACTAGAGCTGTCTGCCCGGCCAAACTGAGCAACTGGGGGACAAGGGCCTTGGTCAGGGAGGTGACCAAGAACCCAAAGTTCCTCTGTGGAGATGGGAGAACCTTCCAGAAGGACAACCATCTCTGCAGCACTCCACCAATCAGGCCTTTGTGGTAGAGTGGCCAGACGGAAGCCGCTCCTCAGTAAATGGCACATGACAGCCTGCTTGGAGTTTGCCAAAAGGCACCTAATGGACTCTCAGACCATGAGAAACAAGATTCTCTGGTCTGATTAAACCAAGATTGAACTCTTTGGCCTGAATGTCAAGTGTCACGTCTGGAGGAAACCTGGCACCGTCCCTACGGTGAAGCATGGTCGTGGCAGCATCATGCTGTGGGGATGTTTTTCAGCGGCAGGGACTGGAAGACTAGTCAGGATCGAGGGGAAGATAAACGGAACAAATTACAGAGAGATCCTTGATGAAAACCTGCTAAAGAGCGCTCAGGACCTCAGACTGGGGCGAAGGTTCATCTTCCAACAGGACAACGACCCTAAGCACACAGCCAAAACAATGCAGGAGTGGCTTCGGGACAAGTCTCTGAATGTCCTTGAGTGGCCCAGCTAGAGCCCGGACTTGAACCCGATCAAACATCTCTGGAGAGACCTGAAAATAGCTGTGCAGCGACGCTCCCCATCCAACCTGACAAAGCTTGAGAGGATCTGCAGAGAAGAATGGGAGAAACTCCCCAAATACAGGTGTGTCAAGCTTGTGCCGTCATACTCAGGAACACTCAAGGCTGTAATTGCTGCCAAAGGTGCTTCAACAAAATAATGAGCGAAGGGCCTGAATACTTATATAAATGTATTATTTTTTTATATTTTTATATAAATGTACACAAATTTCAAAAAAACTGTTTTTGCTTTGTCATTATTGGTATTATGTGTAGATAGATAAGGAAAAATAACAATTTAATCAATATTAGAATAAGGCTGTAACGTAACAAAATGTGGAAAAAGCCAAGGGGTCTGAATACTTTTCGAATGCACTGTATGCCCAAAAAGAATGCCAATTTCTCTCACCCAGTAGCATATGGTCTATTTAGGTGAGCGCTGATGCCACCCTGTGATAAGCCGTGCCCACTTTGTCAAAAGCAGGGGTGTGAAATATTTCGCTTGTGCATGCTGAGAGCGCCTCTCCAGAGTGCTGTTGGAGAGACGCACCGCTGTGACGCTCCACCAATGTTCCATCAAAAAATAATCTAACATAACGAGTATATGGCCTTTTCTGCAGCCTACAGGCTGGAGCGGAGATAAAATGGATGACAATGTCATGAGACAGACACGTTCTACATCATGCACGTTTCTCTGATCAAATAGCCTAATCTAAATGGCTCCCAATCAAATAAAAAATGGCCTTCGATATGAATATGTCATGTTAACAAACAGTACAGGTCATATCCTAAAAACAGAACAGGTCAAAGTAAAAACCCAGACTACTTTCATTCCCCCCCCCCCCTCCCTCTTTTTCACTGTTATTATCTATGCACAAGTCACTTTAATAACTCTACCCACACATGTATATATCACCTCATTTACCTCGACTAACCTGTGCCCCCGCACATTGACTCTGTACCGGTACCCCCTGTATGTAGCCTCCACATTGACTCTGTACCGGTACCACCCCTGTATATAGTCCGCACATTGACTCTGTACCGGTACCCCCTGTATATAGCCTCGCTATTGTTATTTTACTGCTGCTCTTTAATTATTCGTTACTTTATTTATTTTTTAAGGTATTTTTGCTTAAATCTGCATTGTTGGGGAAGGGCTTGTGAGTATGCATTTCACAGGTCTAAACCTGTTGTATTCGGCGCATGTGACAAATAAAATGTAATTTGATTTGGATTTCATAAAAACTACTCCACAGATATGTCTCTTTTGCAACTTGTGGATAAAATCTTTACAGTCCTGAACAATAATAAAAGGGAAAGCAAAGTGAAAGGGGGATACCTTGTCAGTTGTCCAATTGAATCTATTCAACCGTGTCTTCCGCGTTTAACCCAAACCCCTCTATACGCTCTTGGCATGTTTTTAGATTTATCCAAACAGTTTGGCACGGTTGATCATGATTGCATTATTATGGTTTTCATGATTATACATATAATTGGTTATATAGTTATGTTTATGATAGAGAACAATTGTTTTATGCAAACATTTGTGCATCTGCAAGGGCCAAGATATTCTGTGGCGTCACACAGGGTTCCACAGGTTTGGATAATTGGACCTTAATTATTCCTAATCTAAATCACTTAACATTTTCTTTGCTGATGATACCAATTGATTGATTCACTAATTAATGAAGCCAACTCTGAATTTTCTGAATGGTTCCCGGATAAACAAATTATCTTTAAATGTAAAAATAAATTTAAAAAAATCATTATTTTCTGTAACGACTCCCACCGAAGGTGGCTCCCCTTCCTGTTCGGGTGGCGCTCGGCGGTCGTCGTCACCGGCCTACTAGCTGCTACTGACTTTTCCTCCCCCTCCCTTTTTGTTGATTATTGACACCTGTTTGTGGTTAGGGTGATTTGTGGGGCTTTATTACCCAGCAGCCCGGCCTGCGGGATTGTTGTGTGTACAGTCTGTACATTCTTGTGTGTCAGGATACGTGTTCGTTGGTTTATGTTTATTCGTGTTTCTCACTTTGTTTGTGGTGAAGCATTTGTTTTAGAGTAGCAGCGTGTTTTCACCCGTGTGGGGAATTAAATTTGGAACGCTACTCTGAACTCTCTGTCTCCTGCGTTTGACTCCTTTCATCCACGACACCCTGGGCATTACAATTTTCACTAGTAAGAATAAGAAATATTGTAAAAATAGAGCCAGAATCTCAATTGGTGGTCACATCCACTAGATTCCTTTGTTTTCTAATTGATGAAAAGTTATCCTGGAAAGATCCTATTCAATTTGTCTGCAGCAAAGTGATGAAATCAGTTGGTATCATCAGAAAGATTAGTGGTTTGGTTCATCAGGCTTGCTTCCTAACTCTATACTACAGCAACAAAAAAAATTATATGTATTTTTGTTTTATCACTTGTTTTCTTTGGTGCAAATAAATTAAACTTAAACAGTACAGTAAATAGAAGTTAAGTATAGTTCAGTACAGTACAATAGTACAGCACAGTAGAGTATTAGAGTATAATGTACTGTATTGTACACTACTTTACTCTAATGACCTCTACTCAAGATGTGTTTTCAACTTTAATTCAGAACTGAAAATGAACCTTATAACGGAATGTATTTTAACTACCGGAAAATACGTATTTTCACCTTTCATTCAGATCCTAAAATGAACATAACTTCAATGTCTGGAAAAAAATATGTATTTTAGATGTCTTTTCAACGTCATTTTGCTTACTGGGACTATTCTAGGTATAGGAGGGCGGGCTTTTTTTTGTCTCGCCTTGGGCGGCAGAATGGCCAGGTTCTGGACTGTCTCTGTGCCTATGCATAGCCTATGCCCTGGCAGTAATATTTCCACCGGATGCATCGTTGGCAGTTGAACTTGAGGCCTTTACAATGTGCAACATACCTCAAATTCCCCGGAGAACGGCGGGCAACGTTAGGAGACCTCCGTGAAACCAGAGCCGGTCAATTTCATGAACAGTCTGCTCTAATGATGAAATGGAAGATGTTAGAAGCCATTAAAAATCTATGATGTAGCATATGTCATCAACACTTAACTTCTCTGTCGATGTCCACTGGGATGCGATGCAATATATCGAAGTCTAGGCTCTTGCACGCGCGTTATGGAGATTTTTTTGGGGGGGGGGTCGATAAAAATGAATCTCTTTATCAACATTTAGATGCCGACTGTTTCCATATTTTACACATAACCCATGCACATATGGTAGTTTCAGGGATATGATATTCAATGCAAGTAATAACTGTGAATGTCACCATTAAAGTAACATAAATCAGTTAAACTTACTGTATTCTGGAGCTCTTTTCATTCTCTGACGTTCTCGAGTGCGTCTTTGGAGTAACGGAATGCAACCGTCAGCCTGTTCACTCTCATCTCGTTCTTGAAGTTGTCTGTCATGTCATCCGTTCGTTTTTTGACCATTATTAGTTCGTTTTTTTTCTCCAAATACAGATATAATATACGATTCTCCTGTTTACCTATCACACGAGCGCATGGAAATGTGTTATATGCGCAGAGGTTTTCCCAGAATTAGATATATTATATAGCTTAGGACCGTTTATTTCACTCACTTCTAATCTCTCTATACAGTGGGTGTCCATGTACCGTGCAGGCAGCGGATGTTCTAAACGAGCGCAGTCATGTCTAGAAAGCTGTCTCTCTTTCCATGATCTGGTCTACAACGTCTTGGAGAATCATGCGGGGGGATATCAATAGCTAAAGAGGGGAGTGGCTGTGAGACACGACTCTCCTCTCCCCCTCACCTAGTAAACGAGCAAGGAAACTTTTAACCCTTCCCACTCGGGAAGACAGGGACACAGTTGAACTGATAAGACTGCTAAGTCTATTATTATTGATTTCAAAATATACAGCAAACGCAATTTCAATGTGTTAATAACCCATAGCATCACATATAATTATGTATTTAAACAACAAGTACGTTCTTCTTCATTGTTTTTCCAGTAGCGTATATCACAAAACAAGAACAATTTAATAATGTCTACTGTTATGATACCATCTGTTGTCTCATCTATGTTGTTCCTTTCTACTTGTGTTTCAATGTATCAAGACTCACCCATGGCACTGCCTATGCTTTATATGCAAACTAAGGTATGGCCTTTACACTATGTTTGTATAATGGCTGGTAACCCTAGCATGTAATGGTTCTGTGTGTGTGTGTGTGTGTGTGTGTGTGTGTGTGTGTGTGTGTGTGTGTGTGTGTGTGTGTGTGTGTGTGTGTGTGTGTGTGTGTGTGTGTGTGTGTGTGTGTGTCTGTGTCTGTGTCTGTGTATGTTTAAGTAATGGCTTGGTATTATTTTAACCCCTTGTTTCGGGGTCTGGTTGTTTAAGTAATGTCTTGGTATTATTTTAACCCCTTGTTTCGGAGTCTTGTTCTTTAAGTAATGTCTTGGTATTATTTTAACCCCTTGTTTCGGGGTCTTGTTCTTTAAGTAATGTCTTGGTATTATTTTAACCCCTTGTTTCAGGGTCTGGTTGTTTAAGTAATGTCTTGGTATTATTTTAACCCCTTGTTTCGGGTTCTGGTTCTTGTTCACATGGGGAGTAGTCCTGACTGCTTTCCTTCCTGGACTCAATGCTTTCCTAACTGACACTCAATATTTCCACACAGGGATGCAACAAACTCTTACTCTCCATTGTTGCACAATGCCACTGCACCATTGCTTCACTGACTTACTGTATAAATGTCAAGTAAAGGTTGCAACGTCAGTGATTTGCCTGCAGTTACAATCATTTGTAGGTGACTAATGTACTGTGGAAGAAAATAGCATTTAGTCATTGCCGTGTCACTCTGACTCTGAATTCCCATATATATATTTTTTTTTACATTTACACAAATGATTGATAAAGTTACAGTTATAAACATTGTGAGCCAGAGTAAGCCTATTTCTTGACTAAAGCACTTTCTGTTGGATACTCTCAAATGAGGATTCTTTAAATCAAAATGACAACACGCTATTTTCTTCCACTTTGCATTAGTCACTTACAAATGACTGCAATAATATCAAACCATTACTTAAACACACACACACACACATGCAGGTATGCACACGCACACACAGGCTGGCTTCCTACTGTTCCCACCATTATCCCCCAGAGAATTGTCAGAGAAAAGTGAGCAAAAGGCCATACCAGACTGCTTTACCCTTTATCCACAAACCTAACCTTCTGTGGTGTACCTCAAAATCCGTGTCCTCATACAAATGACCTGTTTTTAATGATGGTGTTTCTCTGATCTGCAGAGCGTGAGAATAATGATCCAGCTTGGCTTTGACATCTGCAGAGAGTTAGTCAGGTTCAACAGTCTGTTGGTGTGTTTATTGTCTTTACCCTGCTGCACAGGAGGTTGATTAGGGATAACAGGCTCGTGGTAATGACTGGAGCGGAATCGGTGGAATGGTATCAAACACATCAAACACATGGTTTCCAGTTGTTTGACGCCATACCATTTGCATTGTTTCCGGCCATTATTATGAGTCGTTGTCCCCTCAGCAACCTCCACTGCGCCTTACTGTCTGTCTATAGTCCATTTAGAGCAGGATACTCAAGTCTAAGAATACATCCCAAATGGCACCCTATTCCTTATATCACAGGTGTCAAACTCATTCCACGGAGGGCCGAGTGTCTGCGGGTTTTCGCTCCTCCCTTGTACTTGATTGATGAATTAACATCACTAATTAGTTAGGAACTCCCCACACCTGGTTGTCTAGGGCTTTATTGAAAGGAAAAACCAAAAACCTGCAGACACTAGGCCCTCCGTGGAATGAGTTTGACACCCCTGCCTTATATAGTGCACTACTTTAAACCAAAGCTCTATGGGTCCTGGTCAAAAGTAGTGCACTACTTTGGGAATAGGGATGGAACCTAAATCAAAATGAAACATGATCCCTGCATCTCTGCAGTGGTCTAATGACTGTTGTAAAGAATGTGAATGTGCTTAGGTGTAGATGGTTAGTCAGACAGGAACACAGTGGGAGTCATGGACTCTGTATGCAATGGCATACCATTTCCTATATAGTGCACTATTTTTGACCAGGGCACATATGTCTCAAAGGTAGTGCACTATGTAGGGGAATAGGCTGCCTTTTGGGATGATATGGGGTTGTGTGAATGATTTTGGCTTATTGTTGAATCATACATTGTGTTTGTGTTTGTATTGTAATGTCTGAGCTCCAACCAGGCACATCTGTGATATTCTAAACAGACCCAGGACCTGCCTGTGGAGATAGGACCATCAGGGCTCAGTGGGGGGTCAACTCTACCCACAGACCCAGGACCTGCATGTGGAGATCAGACCATCAGGGCCCAGTGGGGGGTCAACTCTCCCCACAGACCCAGGACCTGCCTGTGGAGATCAGACCATCAGGGCCCAGTGGGGGGGCAACTCTCCCCACAGAGTTCAGGCCCTGCCTGGGGTCCAGTCACATAGAGGGCCCCCTACACTCTTCTTTGATCCAGGGCAGAAGTCCCACTGCTGGGGTCTCTCCCCTACAGCCTGGCTCTGTTATGGGCCCTGAGAGAGGCAGAGGCAGCCTTTCTGGGGCTGTGGTTCCTTTTGGAGGTGGTGCAAGCCCATGTAGCTGGACAACATCGGCCTATAGTATATCAATGTGGATCTGCACGTATTGAGGTTAGAGGTTGGTCCACTTATTCTCCTCTCAGGGGTTCACATTACCAGACATTTCCTCCAAGATGTCCAAAAGATAAACAATTTACAAACAAGAACTGAAGTGCTGTATGGTTCCTCCACGTGAACATTGCAGCAGCTGCTTGTATTGACAGTGAACATATTGAGCAATTTGTAGGAAGTTTTCCAATATTCAGTTAATTTGAATGATCTTCTGGGTATTAGCTCAGAGAGAGTTCTCAGAAAGCCATAACAACAAGCTGCCCTGAATCCAGTTAACAGTATATCGATAAGAACAGGCAGACGGAGGTCCTCAGGGATTTTATTTACTCGACTCGAGCTTTGTCGCATATTTCCCAAAAGGATTGTTCTAATTTGAAGTGGAGTGCAGATCTCGAAACCCATAGACCTGAGATTGGATGTTAAATGTATGCACACAGGGGGTATCCCAAATGCCACTCTATTCTGTACAGAGTGCACTACTTTTGACCAGAGCCCATACGAGGCCTGGACAAAAGTAGTGCACTATAAATAATATCATACCATTTGGGACTAAGCTGGGATGTTAAATGAATGCACACAGATTGATTTTCCTTCCCTGTCTAGTGTAGAGATGTGGGGGAGCTACCAACTAGAGGGATGTACGCTATATCCTTCCATCATCACCGTTCATTTATCAGTGGAGTAGGAGGGATGTATCTTCATACCACAGCAGCTCACTAAGATCACTGGACTGCTTATCTTAATATATTGTTAAATACATAAGGCTGTTATGGAGATAAATGTACCGTCTATCATTTAAAAAAAAAGAAGCTGTAACTCTGCATGTGTTTTAAAAGTATTGTAACTGTTATCCAGTCCTGTTATAGGATTGCATTCCCTTTCAAGTTGTAAACATTTAAAGGAACAGCTTTTTGTTGTTGTGTTGCTGTGTTTTTATTATATTGACGAAATAGTCACGTGACCGCTCTAATAATGGAAATATAGTGCATGTCCTCAAAGATGGAAGGCAGGCGGGGAGATCAGGTGGGACCATTCTAGCCAATGAGAGGGCAGATACGCGTGTGAACAGGCACAACTCTGATATACAGTTGTTTTTTCAAAATGGCCGAAATGCCACGCGCGTCCACTTATATCAGTGCATTCGTAACAACCTAACCATTGCAAAACTTCTATTCGATCAAATAAGCCTCATGTAACAAATTAGCAATTCAATTTTTTGTTGACCAAATTTGACACTCTATCATTGACCTCCATACCAAAATGCCTCACTTCATGGTCTTATTTTCGTAGTAAGATTTTGGGCAGTGTAAACCCTCTCGCTTTGTCTCTTCCTCTCTGTTCATATACAGTCAATGGAAGAGCCACCCCTTAGACCGGAACTGTGACCATTTTTCAATTGTAAACAGCCTGAATGGGACATCTTCATCTATCCACCATCTTTGGCACAGCTGTGAACGAATGTTAACTAAGATTTACGTTTGGAAAGCGGTTTATTTATTAACATTTACACAGTGGCTATCCGGAACTTTTGACTAAGTTAGCTACAATATACAAAGACCATGTTATAGAGATAAATGTGATGTCTATCGTGTCAGCAAACCTGTAATACTGAACGTGTTTCAGAAGTCTCCAAATTTTTCCAATCCTGTTATAAATTAGGTTTGCATTCATTTTCTGCAAACTTCTTTCCAAAGGTAAGTTGTAAATGTTTCAAGGAACAGTTTTTGCCTGATATAAATGTTAGGTAAATGTTTTTGCCTGATACTAATGTTAGGTAAACGTTTTTGCCTGATACTAATGTCAGGTAAATGTTTTTGCCTGATACTAATGTTAGGTAAACGTTTTTGCCTGATACTAATGTTAGGTAAACGTTTTTGCCTGATACTAATGTTAGGTAAATGTTTTTGCCTGATACTAATGTTAGGTAAATGTTTTTGCCCGATACCAATGTTAGGTAAACGTTTTTGCCTGATACTAATGTTAGGTAAACGTTTTTGCCTGATACTAATGTTAGGTAAATGTTTTTGCCTGATACTAATGTTAGGTAAATGTTTTTGCCTGATACTAATGTTTGGTAACCATTTTTGCCTCTTTCCCCTATATAGTCAGTGCACTACTTTTGACCTGGGCCTATCTGATCTAGTCAAATATAGTGCACTATATAAGGAAAAGGTTGCCATTTGGGATAGGGGGTAAGGGTCTACCTCCGTTCACTGGCTTCTCTTTGGCACAGTAACCTTTGACCCTGAACTCATTCCTGTCTGTTCTCCGGGACTGCTGGTCATGGTATATTTAGGCAGGAAATTAGGTAATCCCTGGTTACTGTGGAGGAATCCCAATGGAAACAGTGAATTACAGGGATGTTTCCTCCACTGTCTTCACTTCAGAGTTCTGAGGCTCACCAGTGAAATCGGAGCTACTCCCTATAACTTTCCCTCTTTTTTCCCTTTTCGTCTCACTTTCCATTCCTCCCTCTTTTTCATCCTCTGCCTTGGACCTTGACTCTCTGTCTCTATTCAACCCTTAATTTACACCTACAGGAACCTCATATGTCTCCCTCTCCCTTCCCCCCTTTCTCTCTGCCATTCTCTTATCCTGTGCCTCTCTCTCTCTCTTATCCTCTACCCCTCTTCCTCTCTTTCTCTCTCTTATCCTTTCTCTCTCTCGCGCTCTCTCTCTCTATATATATATACACACACACATCTCTCTTATCCTCTTCCTCCCACCCCCCTCCTCCCCTTTCATCAGGTCATTGGAGTGACTTATTGAATATGGTGTGACCTGTTTAAGAACGGGAGCATCTAACAGATGTTTCCTGGACACATACAGATCATACAGTCAGCGTTAGGGTCAATACCATTTCAATTCATTCAATTCAGGATGGGAGCTCTGCCTTCTGCCTGTATCAACTGGGTACTATGAGTACAGTGGCTACAGTGGCTCATTGCGTATACAACTAACAGTATGTTGTGCTACAGTATGTTTTATTAACACACACACACACACACACACACACACACACACACACACACACACACACACACACACACACACACACACACACACACACACACACACACACACACACAGAGAGGTATGGTGCGGCGCACCATTGGCCCAGCATCATCCGGGTTTGGCAGGGGTAGGTCGTCATTGTAAATAAGAATTTGAACTGACTTGCCTGGTTAAATAAAGGTTAAATCTTTAAAAATAGTAATTTTGATTTTTAAATGGCTATAGCACTCTCTACTGGTCTTAGTGGGAATTAACACTAATGTCAGCCATATGGAGCCAAAAAAGCGGGGAAAAGAGTGAGAGAGAAAAATAACTGTATGATATTATATAAAACATCTGCCATTCCGAGAATATAATATTTCCCTAATGTGTTCGTCGTACTGAGTCTAAAAGCTCTGGCCAAACCGTGTCTGTGCCAAATGACGTCCTATTCCCTAGCTATATACTGTAGCGCATTACATTTGACCAGAGGCCTATGGGCCCTTGCACTATAGCCTAAAGGCCTTTATTTTTCCCCATTAATAGGGTACAATTTGGGATGCACACCCTGAAATGAAATCCCTGAAATTAATCTTATTGAATGATGAATGTGTTTATATATATCCCAACACCACCACTGGGGCCATCCACACGCAAACACACCACTACTGGGGCCATCCACACCCAAACACACCACTGTTACCACTGGGGCCATCCACACGCAAACACACCACTACCACCACTGGGGCCATCCACACACAAACACACCACTACCACCACTGGGGCCATCCACACGCAAACACACCACACCACCACTGGGGCCATCCACACGCAAACACACCACTACCACCACTGTTACGTGTCTCGTGTACACCAGATATACCGGACAACCCTGTAGGTCTATGTATTCTGATGTAGGCAGATTGTTTGTTTTTGGACAGTCTATATGGCAACCCTGGTTTTTATTTGCAAGTCAACTTTCCTTTTAAGGGCAATGATGAAGTTACAACATCTGCAATATCATAGATAGCATGAGATAGATAAGGCCTTCCACTGAGTAGGTTTACATGCACACCAATAATTCGATAACAAACTGACTATGGCAGTAGGCAGATTATTCAATAGTCATGTAAATACCTTACTCTGCTTATCTTAATAGGACATCATGCCAAAATTGAATTAAGCGTAGGCCGATTAAAACACGTGTGGCCCCACACGGTCTCCCGGGTGGCGCAGTGGTCTAGGGCACTGCATCGCAGTGCTAGCTGCACCACCAGAGTCTCTGGGTTCACGCCCAGGCTCTGTCGCAGCCGGCAGCAACCGGGAGGTCCGTGGGGCGACGCACAATTGGCATAGCGTCGTCCGGGTTGGGGAGGGCTTGGCCGGTAGGGATATCCTTGTCTCAGTATGTAAATGTAATAAAATGTATGCACTCTACTGTAAGTCACTCTGGATAAGAGCGTCTGCTAAATGACTAAAATGTAAATGTAATTTAAAACCGTAAATGTTCCACTAAATATCTGTGCGTGCTATTTCTGAAAAGACTGCGCACCCACAAAATTTGGCTCACGCCATACATACGCATGTTTCCCGTTATAAATCAGACCTGTCTAAAACTTTGAGCACGTGAACCAGCATTATAACTCCGCCTGAATAACTCCCATCATTCATTCATCTTTTAATGTGACAATAACGCCCATCACTCATTCATCTTTTAATGTGACAATAACGCCCATCACTCATTCATCTTTTAATGTGACAATAACGCCCATCACTCATTCATCTTTTAATGTGACAATAACGCCCATCACTCATTCATCTTTTAATGTGACAATAACGCCCATCACTCATTCATCTTTTAATGTGACAATAACGCCCATCATTCATTCATCTTTTAATGTGACAATAACGCCCATCACTCATTCATCTTTTAATGGGACAATAACGCCCATCACTCATTCATCTTTTAATGGTGTGACAATAACGCCCATCACTCATTCATCTTTTAATGTGACAATAACGCCCATCATTCATTCATCTTTTGATGTGACAATAACGCCCATCACTCATTCATCTTTTAATGATGTGACAATAACGCCCATCACTCATTCATCTTTTAATGTGACAATAACGCCCATCACTCATTCATCTTTTAATGTGACAATAACGCCCATCACTCATTCATCTTTTAATGTGACAATAACGCCCATCACTCATTCATCTTTTGATGTGACAATAACGCCCATCACTCATTCATCTTTTAATGTGACAATAACGCCCATCACTCATTCATCTTTTAATGTGACAATAACGCCCATCACTCATTCATCTTTTGATGTGACAATAACGCCCATCACTCATTCATCTTTTAATGTGACAATAACGCCCATCACTCATTCATATTTTAATGGGACAATAACGCCCTTATTTGCTGTATACTTTGAGAGTATTGGAATTAAGCCAAGACGGTATATCTGAAGGAAATATCAATGGCGAACTTGATCAAACGTCTTTGGAGTTGTTGGCAGAATGTTTTTTGTTTTTTTTGCAGTGACATTTGCTGTAGAAAATGTTTCTGAAACACAAAAACATTAGCACATTGATGTGAGCATTTACTTTCTCCCTAACCAAAATATGCTGCACTGCCCGCGAATTCTCAAACATTGTCTACTCTGAATAAAAAAATGTAAAACCACAGTAGGGCCTAGGCCAATTTACAGTGGTAGCCTACACACTTCAGTGCAAAATATCAACTATCTGTTCAGCTGTTAAATTCGAATGTATGTTATAAACCTCCCTTTCGTATGCGTATAGCAAAAACTTGAAATGATAATAGCCTATTTTACAGGCCCAATTAAATGAGAAATGCGCATGGTAATTTGTTGTATGGTTACTTTGGGAATATGAATTTATCATGGCCAGAAAAGATGCAATGTTAATGAAATATGTATTATGTTCATAAATATTGTCTAGGCAACTCGAGAAATGTCACATCACCGTATTCAGACGTAGCCTACAAACATCAGCGTTCTACCATTAAACTGAGCTTCGATCACATAGAGCAAAACTATTTTTAATACTGGTAGCTTATCTATTACTACTGTGAAGTGGGTACAATTAAATGAGCGATTTCGCAATTTGAAACCATCAGTCAGAAAAGGTGCTGAATTTATTCTGCAATGATTACGGAAATTAAATAAATAATCGAGAATAGATTTGTAATTGTTTTAGAAATCAAGGATCAAATAAATCGATTTTCGCTATTCTCACTAAAAGAAAATGATTGCATCATGTTATATTTAGTTACCTGTTTTGTTGTTATGAAAAAGTCTTCATGTATTCCCCATTTGCACAAGGTCATTTTTGCCTTCTTGCAATACAATACTTTAACCACTAGAAACTGTGCATAAGCATGGTCTAAAGTTTGCTGGAGGATAAACACATTCCAGCCGAGCGAGCCTCACTCTTTAGCGCGAGTCATGGGGGTCTGGGGTCTTCCCCCAGATCTTTTTGTGTGCAACTCATAGCAAATGTCTTGCATTTCTACACAATTTAACATGACCCATGGCCCTTCTAACCAGTTTATTTTAGAAGAGCAAAACGGAGCAGAAAGGGTCACAGTCATCAAGCTAGGTAAGAGATAATTAAACATGTTTAAGTGATTGATAAAAGACTGAACTAGAGCAAAATAATTCAATCATCAATATTGTGTTGCTAAGTACAAATGCTTCACTTTTGGTTTTTATGAATTCCTCTAATATGTCAGACAATATTTCAAGTTTCTATGACTACATAGTAAAAGGATATCTTCACTTTCAGACTCTTTTGTCATTTACCCAGAATGTAATCTATGGGGCCAGGAGAGAGACATCCATGGTTCCGATTTGTTTCAAAAGCAACTCCCAACTTGAGTGAACTAGCCAAAATAACTATTGGAGTGATAGCAAGCACATGATTTTCAAAAGTTGTGGTCAAATCACCTCGAAGTAACTTCCAAGCAAGTCTATGAGTTGATTTTTCATGCAATTATGAACACGGTGAGAGCTATACTGTAGTTTCATACCCTCAGAATTTGATCAAATGATGTGCTCTGAACAGGAGTTATATAAGACTTTATCGGAAGGAGTTCTTGGCCGATTCATGGGATGACATTGGTCTATCAGGTTTCACAAGCACCTTTATTAGGGCTCTGATTGATAATCACTTTTTAGGGATGGTGAAAGCCAGAGTCAGATGTGGCAGACCATTACAATGCTGAAGTACAGTGCATTCCTCTGAAAACAAAGCGTTTTTTCTGCTTTATATGAATGCCTTATTTATTTATTTTTAACAGTATTTTTATTGTAATTTCACAATTTTCACCCATATTAAAGAGATACAACAACAGAGACAAGGCAAAAAAAAACAACAAAGAGAAACAGCACCCGCCTACACATACCTGCGCATACATATATATATATATACATATACATACACATACATACGCACACCATCTCCCTCCCCCCGCTTCTCCCACCCTATCCCCATCATTGCGTCTCTCAATACACACATTTTAAACAAACTTACAAACAGGAATTAAACAAAAAAGCTTGGTTTAGACTAAGAAGTTAGGTTCCACACATGGAACATACAGTGTAATTCTGAGTACATAGATCACCACCATTCTAAGAGAATCCTTGCAGCATAATAGCTGATAGCTCAGGTTCTAGGTAATTTAGATAGGGTTCCCACACTTTGTAGAACTGATCTGTTTTAGAATGCAATGTACATGTCAGATATTCCAGAGGCACCCATTCAAAAAGTATCTTATGCCAATCTTTAATAGAAGGAACCTTATCACTAATCCACCGTAAAAGGATGTTTTTCCTTGCAGCAAAGGTAAGGATGTTGTAAAGCCTCCTCTTACTCACAGAAGTAACATGCCTACTAGGGAGACCTAACAGTAACGAAACTGGGTCCAATTCTAGATCAACCCCTAGGATCTTTTCAATTTCTTGCAGAACACCAGACCAGTATCGTTGTATTTTGGTACATGACCATAAACAATGTGTTAGGGTGCCTGTATCAGTTTTACATTTAAGACACTGAGGAGAAGAGGAAGAGGGGCTAAAGGCATATCTGCGATTTGGGGATATATGCAATCTGTGTATTATTCTTAATTGGATTGCTTTAGTACGATTACATATAGATATTGTTTTTGCATATCTCCAAATGTCCTCCCACATCTCTTCGTCAATAGTCACAGACAATTCTTTCTCCCACACTTGTTTCACCCTCTGTGTGTTGACAGCAGGAAAGGACCTTAAAGCATTATAAAACAGACTTACAGACATTTTCCTTTGTGGAAAAAAAAGCATTCTCTCAATGACAGACATATCAGGGTTACCAATTAAGGTGGTGCTCTTCACAATATAATGTCTTACTTGTAGGAAGCAGAAAAAGTCCTGCTTTGGGAGTCGATATTTCTCCACCATCTGCTCAAATGACAATAGAATCTTATCAGCAAATAAGTCATTTAGTCTGCGTATGCCCTTATTAAGCCAAAAGTTAAAGCCAGCATCCAGCAATCCTGGACCAAAATCTGGGTTGTTAAGAACTGGGGTAAGAGCAGAGGTTAGTTTGGACCTTCCCAGGAAGCGCTGAACTGACCTCCAAACCTTGAGTGTGCTAAGTGTAATAGGATTATTGCAGTGATCTTCTACAGACTTGAAACTTCTGAAAAATAAAAGATCCTGTAAGGGGTATTTTGAAAGAGAAGTCTCAATGTCTAAACAAATAGAGGAGTCATCGTTTGTGATCCAATCAGAAATATAACATATTTCACACCACTATAGCACACCACTGATAGAACCTGATATTGGGCAGATCCAAGCCCCCAATAGAACTTGGCAGCTGCAATATTGCCATCTTAAGCCTTGGCTTGCGTTTACTCCATATGAAGGAACTTAGCCATCCGTTTACATCCTTTATTTTCTTATTTGGCAGTTCTGAGGCATAAAGATTTGCACAAAATTTCTTAAATGAGTCATTTATCAATTTATTTTCATATAAATGATTGCCATCCGAATCAGTAATAGTAGCAATTGACTGTGAGTCAGCTCTCTTTTTAGTTAGGTACGCCAAGTACTTTCCTGGCTTATCGCCATGTTCATATAGTTTTTGCCTGACAAATCCCATTTTCTTTTCAGCGTCCTGTGTTAGGAGAGAGTCCAACGTTGATCTGAGAACTGATATTTCCTTTAATAGGGCAGGAGTGGGAGTTTTAATGTAGTCCTTCTCTTTAGTTCCTAATTCAACCTCTAACCTTTTTTGCTTTTCACGCTTTTTCCGCCTCTTAGTGGCTGTGTATGTCATAATCAGACCCCTGGCGTACGCTTTACAGGTTTCCCAAAGGAGCGAGGGATTATCTGTTGATTGAGAGTTAATAGAGAAAAATGCTTTAAACTCTGTAATAAAATATGATGTGAACGTATGGTCTTTAAGGATGGTTGTATTCAACCTCCAATGTCTTGACAGATTGAATGCCCCGTTGAGTTTTATGTCCAGGATCACCTCCGCATGATCAGATATGACTATGCTTCCTATCCTAGTGGATAAAACAGACTGCAAAGACGTCCTGGGCATAAAAAAGTAATCTATTCTAGTCTGACATCCATGAGGTGCAGAGAAAAAAGTGAACTCTCTGTTGGAGGGGTGAAAAGTTCTCCAAACATCAGCATACCCCAGATCATCACAAATAGCTTTAAGTGACTTAGCTCGAGGAGAGAGTGAAGCTATACCGCTGGGCAACTTATCAATAAGGGGGTTCAACAAACAATTAAAATCTCCTCCAACCACTGCAGTTTCTGAGTTTAATTCTGAAAAGTCTAGAAATACCTTAGTAAGGAAATCAGGGGGGTGGGCAGGGGGGAAGTAAATATTCATTATGGAGATGTTCTGCCCTTGTAAAGTACCATTAATTATAACAAAGCGACCAAGTTTATCTTTCACACAATTCAAGACCTTAAGTGGTAAGTTCTTTTTCACAAGAATTGCTACACCTCTACTTCTGGATGTAAATGATGAGAAAAACACTTGACCAAACCCCCCTTGTTGTAATTTCAGATGCTCCTTATCATCCAAATGAGTTTCTTGCAACTGGGCAATATCAATATTTTCTTTCTTCAAAAAAGACAGTACCTTCTTCCTTTTAATGGGATTATGGCTCCCTCTAATGTTCCATGTACATACACGCAGTGTGTTACCTGCCATTGCACTTTGACCGTTTCATATTCAGACTGAATCCCACTGTAAAAATGGGGTGGTACCTTTTTCCATGTGCTGAACTCTCTTCTATCTCACCGAGCATAAACAAACGATATGAACCCTGAACTCTAACTATACTAAACCCAAAAATGAAACATGTAAAGATCCAAAAGGGGGTTTTCCCACTAGCTAACATGCAGGGGATTTCAACTTTCCAATGTAGACTCTTAAGTCTGCATTGCCACTCAATAGCCTCGTCCTTTATACATATGAAAATGAAAATCAATATATGAAGATTGAGGCTCTTCCACCTAAAACCAAGCCCGGGCACCAATATAGATTCACCCATGTCTCAGCCTGAGCTATAGCGGCAGTTACTTTAGCAAGAAAAATAATAAAAATACGAATATTACTGAATCGGAGCATGTGAGAACTCACACCACTGTTTCCTGATCAGATTCAAATAAGATAATAAAGTTATCCAATGCTGCGGCGGCGCAGCTTAAAGTTATTTACCCGAGAGAGTCAATAAACGCAGCAGCCTCCTCAGGTGTGAAGAGTTTCTTAGGTGATCCGTTGACCATAATCTTCAATGTGGCTGGGTACAACAGAGCGTAGTCCATCTTCATTCTCCTGAGTCGAGCCTTCGCCTCATCAAACCCTTTGCGTCTTCCTACAACCGCTGTGGAATAATCATTGAAGAATGAGACCTTTGGACCTTTACGTTGACTACCGTCAGAGCCGATGTTTCTAGCCGCATCCATAACGTGCTGCTTGTCGGTGAAGTTGTGGAACTTTATAACCACTGGCCGTGGGCGCTGGTTGGGACGGGGTATCGGTGCTTGAGAGCGATGGGCTCTGTCCAGCTTCACACGACCAGCCTTAGTGTCCATTTGTAAGTAGTCAGGGATCCATTCCTCAAAATTTTTTACTGAACGTGTCCCTTCAGAATTTTCCGGGAGTCCCACAACCCGAATATTGCATCTGCATCCTCGATTATCCAAGTCGTCAATATGCTCCGCCATTTCGCGCACCTGTTTTTCAAGTGCTTTCATCTTAGCGTTCATAGATGTAGTTGAAGCTTCCACTGTAGCAATTCTTCCTTCCGCCTCATCGACACGTTTGACCACCCTCTGTAATTCAGCTGAATGGCCTGCTATTGCTTCCAAGACCGTTCTTATCTTAACATCGATCACTTTAGTAATGTTGTCCGTCATCTTTTGAATCACCAGGTCCATTGTGCCTGGATCCGTAACGGTGTTAGCTTCGCTAACGTAAGCTAGCTCCTCCTGCACATCTACAGGGATGGTGGTTTTGGTCGAGTTCTTAGTAGCTCTGCTGGGCATGTTGTCGGAGATTTTTGAGAAATAACCGTCAAGACTCATTGCAGGATAACTTATTTAGCCAATTCTACCACTTTTTCAAGCTAGAAGATTAATGAAAGAATATAAATTTACGAATGCCACGGGAGCTCGCTGGAACACAGTGTTTTCTCTACGGCGCCATTTTGTTTCCCATGAATGCCTTATTAACATACATTTGCTTTAAAATAGTGATAATGTCACAGTTTAGTGTGAACCCCTTTTCATTCCATCCAACACAGGATGGAATGTTCTCCAGCACACGACCAACACAGAAGACCAGGACAGGTAAGTATGCTCAAGGTAAGTTTTATTTTAAATTCATGGGTTAAAATGAATCAGACCCCTTTTCCCCCACCTCTCACAGCAGACTGTTCGATTTCACAGACACCCCTCTCCCCCCCAGGTAAATATCAGGCATGCAAAAGTGACACACTGAATTATTCTGATATGACACTGCAAAAATATGGTAAAAGGCACTACAATCTCACTCTGATACTGCGAAGACATGAGCACTTGCATAGGTGCACAAGCCCCATGGGGAGACATTCTCAACTCACAGCCCCGAACACCACAAAACACAGGCCCTTTAAAGGAAATTACAGCCAATCCCCTACTACCTGTCTGATTAGCTAAATCGCTGCAGGTGCGTCTGATCACACCAGCCCCACCACCCACTTATCTACCAATCCATCTTGTGTGGTATATGGCCAATATACCACGGCTAATATACCACGGCTGTTCTTACGCACAACGCATCGCAGAGTGCCTGGACACAGCCCGTAGCCGTGGTATATTGGCCATTTACCACAAACCCCTGAGGTGCCTTATTGCTATTATAAACTGGCTACCAACGTAATTAGAGCAGTAAAAATACAAGTTTTGTCATACCCATGGTATACAGTCTGATATACCACAGCTTTCAGCCAATCAGCATTCAGGGAAATAACCACCAAGACATTTGGGAGTATCCGAAACAAATGTGTACAAATTATTTTATGAAACATTTGAATCTGCCCTTATAAATGCAAATATATATCAAATCGGTAATGCCAAATTTCAGTCTAAATTATCTATGCTTTGAAGTGAAATGCATCGGACAATTATTGGAAAGTTTTCTGTATTTTTTGGGGACTGCCCAGGTGATCTTCTGGATGGTCCTGCATCAAACATTTGAATCATGCATGTAATGTTATTAGATGCACATCAAAAACCATAATTTCATACATAAAATATAAGAGGGAATCAAAAGGCAGACATGTCATGGAACAATCCACTTACTGTCATTTTTCATGGGGAAACAGCTCTGGTCTTGATCAGTTATGGATGTATAATTATCATCTTCACTCTTTTTCATTTTCTGTAAAAAACTGAATAAAGGTAAATAGTAAACAAACTGTAGTAATAAATATAGTGAGAGAAAGTTCGAACTACATTTTGACAAGTTTGACCTACATTTTGACAGGCTTCTTAGCTAGTTAATTTTGGTCAATGCATTTTGCACTCATTCTCCTGTCTTATTTGTAACATATTAATGCTTTCTCTCCTGTGAGCTAACGTTCTTAGCTAACTAGATAGCTAGGTAGCGAACATTAGTTAACCCATACTACAGTTAGTTAGCAAACCAACCAGCTTCACACCTAACTAGCTAGCTAGCATTTGCAGGTACCCAGAGTGTCACGTTCCGGACCTGTTTTCTGTTGTTTTGTATGTGTTTAGTTGGTCAGGACGTGAGCTGGGTGGGAATTCTATGTTGTGTGTCTAGTTTGTCTGTTTCTATGTCAGCCTAGTGTGGGTTCTCAATCAGAGACAGATGGTAGTCGTTGTCTCTGATTGAGACTCATATATAGGAGGCTTGTTTTGTGTTGGGATTTTGTGGGTGTTTGTTACCTGTCTCTGTGTTTGTGTTCTGCACCAGATAGGTCTGTATCGGTTTTGCACATTTGTTATTTTGTAGGTTGTTTGTAGTGTTTCACTTGTGTTTGTATTAAACATGTTTAACACTAGCCGCGCTGCATTTTGGTCCTCTCCTTCACCCCTGGAAGAAAACCTTTACAGAAACACCCACCAAACCCGGACCAAGCAGCGTGGCAACGGGCAGCAGCAAAAGCAGCGGCAGTACAAGGAGGAATGGACATGGGAGGAGATTCTGGACGGAGAAGGACCCTGGGCAGAGCCAGATGAGTGTTGCCGTCCCAAAGCGGAGCTGGAGGCATCAAAAGCGGAGAGGCGGCATTATGAGGCGCTTGCAAGGCAGAGTGGCTGGAAACCCGAGAGGCTCACCCAAAAATTTCTTGGGGGGGGGGCGGCAGGGGAGTGTGGCGAAGCCGGGTTGGATACCTGAGCCAACTCCCCGGGGTTACCGTGGAGTGAGAGGGCGTCGTACTGGTCAGACACCGTGTTATGCGGTAAAGCGCACGGTGTCCCCAGTACGCGTGCTTAGCCCAGTGCGGGCTATTCCACCTTGCCGCACTGGGAGGGCTAGGTTGTGCATCGAGCTGGATGTCATGAAGCCGGTCCAACGTATCTGGCCTCCAGTACGTCTCCTCGGGCCGGCGTACATGGCACCAGCCTTACAGGTGGTGTCCCCGGTTCGCCTGCATAGCCCAGTGCGGGCTATTCCACCTCGCCGCACTGGCAGGGCTACGGGGACCATTCAACCTGTTAAGGTTGGAGAGGCTCGGTGCTCAAGAGCGCGTGTCCTCCTTCACGGTCCGGTATATCCGGCGCCACCTTCCCGCCCCAGCCCAGTACCACCAGTGCCTACACCACGCACCAGGCTTCCAGTGCATCTCCAGAGCCCTGTTCCTCCTCCCCGCACTCACCCTGAGGTGCGTGCCCTCAGCCCGGTACCTCCAGTTCCGGCACCACGCATCAGGCCTATAGTGCGTCTCAGCCGGCCAGAGTCTGCCATCTGCCCAGCGGCGCCTGAACCGCCCGTCTGCCCAGCGGCGCCTGAACCGCCCGTCTGCCCAGCGGCGCCTGAACCGCCCGTCTGCCCAGCGGCGCCTGAACCGCCCGTCTGCCCAGCGGCGCCTGAACCGCCCGTCTGCCCAGCGGCGCCTGAACCGCCCGTCTGCCCAGCGGCGCCTGAACCGCCCGTCTGCCCAGCGGCGCCTGAACCGCCCGTCTGCCCAGCGGCGCCTGAACCGCCCGTCTGCCCAGCGGCGCCTGAACCGCCCGTCTGCCCAGCGGCGCCTGAACCGCCCGTCTGCCCAGCGCCGTCTGAGCCGTCCGTCTGCCCAGCGCCGTCTGAGCCGTCCGTCTGCCCAGCGCCGTCTGAGCCGCCCGTCTGCCAGGAGCCGCTAGAGCCGCCCGTCAGTCAGGAGCCGCCAGCCAGTCAGGAGCCGCCAGAGACGCCAGCCAGTCAGGAGCCGCCAGAGACGCCAGCCAGTCAGGAGCCGCCAGAGACGCCAGCCAGTCAGGAGCCGCCAGAGACGCCAGCCAGTCAGGAGCCGCCAGAGACGCCAGCCAGTCAGGAGCCGCCAGAGACGCCAGCCAGTCAGGAGCCGCCAGAGACGCCAGCCAGTCAGGAGCCGCCAGAGACGCCAGCCAGTCAGGAGCCGCCAGAGACGCCAGCCAGTCAGGAGCCGCCAGAGACGCCAGCCAGTCAGGAGCCGCCAGAGACGCCAGCCAGTCAGGAGCCGCCAGAGACGCCAGCCAGTCAGGAGCCGCCAGAGACGCCAGCCAGTCAGGAGCCGCCAGAGACGCCAGCCAGTCAGGAGCCGCCAGAGACGCCAGCCAGTCAGGAGCCGCCAGAGACGCCAGCCAGTCAGGAGCCGCCAGAGACGCCAGCCAGTCAGGAGCCGCCAGAGACGCCAGCCAGTCAGGAGCCGCCAGAGACGCCAGCCAGTCAGGAGCCGCCAGAGACGCCAGCCAGTCAGGAGCCGCCAGAGACGCCAGCCAGTCAGGAGCCGCCAGAGACGCCAGCCAGTCAGGAGCCGCCAGAGACGCCAGCCAGTCAGGAGCCGCCAGAGACGCCAGCCAGTCAGGAGCCGCCAGAGACGCCAGCCAGGCCGCCAGAGACGCCAGCCAGTCCGCCAGAGACGCCAGCCAGTCCGCCAGAGACGCCAGCCAGTCCGCCAGAGACGCCAGCCAGTCCGCCAGAGACGCCAGCCAGTCCGCCAGAGACGCCAGCCAGTCCGCCAGAGACGCCAGCCAGTCCGCCAGAGACGCCAGCCAGTCCGCCAGAGACGCCAGCCAGTCCGCCAGAGACGCCAGCCAGTCCGCCAGAGACGCCAGCCAGTCCGCCAGAGACGCCAGCCAGTCCGCCAGAGACGCCAGCCAGTCCGCCAGAGACGCCAGCCAGTCCGCCAGAGACGCCAGCCAGTCCGGAGCCGCCAGAGACGCCAGCCAGTCCGGAGCCGCCAGAGACGCCAGCCAGTCCGGAGCCGCCAGAGACGCCAGCCAGTCAGGAGCCGCCAGAGACGCCAGCCAGTCAGGAGCCGCCAGAGACGCCAGCCAGTCAGGAGCCGCCAGAGCCGCCAGCCAGTCAGGAGCCGCCAGCCAGTCAGGAGCCGCCAGCCAGTCAGGAGCCGCCCTCCAGTCAGGAGCCGCCCTCCAGTCAGGAGCCGCCCTCCAGTCATGAGCCGCCCTCCAGTCATGAGCCGCCCTCCAGTCATGAGCCGCTACTCAGTCATGAGCCGCTACTCAGTCATGAGCCGCTACTCAGTCATGAGCCGCTACTCAGTCATGAGCCGCTACTCAGTCATGAGCCGCTACTCAGTCATGAGCCGCTACTCAGTCATGAGCCGCTACTCAGTCATGAGCCGCTACTCAGTCCTGAACTACCTCTCTGTCCTGAGTTGTCTCCTCTATTGTAGAGGGGAGTTGGTGAAGGTTCCTGGACCATGGTCGGGGGCGAGGGTCGCCACTCAAGGGACGCTAAGGGGGTGGACAAAGACAATGGTGGAGTGGTGCCCTCGTCCACCGCCGGAGCCGCCACCGCGGACAGATGCCCACCCAGACCCTCCCCTTGAGTTTTAGGGGTGCGCCCGGAGTTCGCACCTTGAGGGGGGGGTTCTGTCACGTTCCTGACCTGTTTTCTGTTGTTTTGTATGTGTTTAGTTGGTCAGGACGTGAGCTGTGTGGGAATTCTATGTTGTGTGTCTAGTTTGTCTGTTTCTATGTCAGCCTAGTGTGGGTTCTCAATCAGAGACAGATGGTAGTCGTTGTCTCTGATTGAGACTCATATATAGGAGGCTTGTTTTGTGTTGGGATTTTGTGGGTGTTTGTTACCAGTCTCTGTGTTTGTGTTCTGCACCAGATAGGTCTGTATCGGTTTTGCACATTTGTTATTTTGTAGGTTGTTTGTAGTGTTTCACTTGTGTTTGTATTAAACATGTTTAACACTAGCCGTGCTGCATTTTGGTCCTCTCCTTCACCCCTGGAAGAAAACCTTTACACAGAGAGTAACGTTTTACATTTAAAAAAAAAAAATATTTCACCTTTATTTAACTAGGTAGGCTAGTTGAGAATAAGTTCTCATTTACAACTGTGACCTGGCCAAGATAAAGCAAAGCAGTTCGACAGATACAACAACACAGAGTTACACATGGAATAAACAAACATACAGTCAATAATACATTAGAAAAGGTCTATATACAGTGAGTGCAAATGAGGTTGGATAAGGGAGGTAAGGCAATAAATAGGCCATGGTGGCGAAGTAATTACAATATAGCAATTAAACACTGGAATGGTAGATGTGCAGAAGATGAATGTGCAAGTAGAGATACTGGGGTGCAAAGGAGCAAGATAAATAAATACAGTATGGGGATGAGGTAGTTGGATGGGCTATTTACAGATGGGCTATGTACAGGTGCAGTGATCTGTGAGCTGCTCTGACAGCTGGTGCTTAAAGCTAGTGAGGGAGATATGAGTCTCCAGCTACTCATGTTAGACTCGTTGATGTTAGACTCTAGCTAGCTAATATTTATCATTGTCCTGTCAAAAAAATAAAATACTCCACACCCGTTACCAGAAAACATAGCTCACCGTAGTTAGCTAGACCGATACAGTAAGCTAGCTTACAGTTAATACAACCATCAAATCTGTTAGCCCTCCTTTCCCGCCTTGTACTATCTAGCTAACAACTACGTTAGTGTTAACGTTAGCTAGCATGCAATTATCCAGGCAGAGTTGCTAACGTTAGCCTAGAGAAAACAATAGTTTGCGGCATTAACAGAAACTGATAATTAATATAACAACCTTATCAAATTACAATAGTTTTCAGAAATGTTGACGCTTACAAATATCCGCCTACTTGTGTTACCGTCTTGAGGAACATATGGCGGCTGAATGACTTGCTCGTTCTGCCTCCCAAGTTTTGAGGCATGACGGTTATAAATTGTAATATATTATGTTGTGAAATTGTACACTAATGATTTGAAATGACAGGTAATTTTCAGTCATTCTGTCTATATCAGAACATCTAACCACCTATTTGTGAAAAAAAAAGATTTTAAATCAATATATTTTTATTATATTGTGTATATCAAAAAACGAATCAAATGTATACTATATGCAATATTGTATTTGTGTATCTCATGCATTTCTCATGCATATTTAATAACAATGAACGAAACATACTCCAAGCACTATATATATATATATATATATATATATATATATATATATATATATATATATATATATATATCACTAACATACAAACAATCTCTGACAAAGACATGAGGGGAAACAGAGGGTTAAATACACAGGTAATGAATGGAATTGAAACCAGGTGTGTAGGAAGACCAGACAAAACCAATGGAAAATGAAAAAAAGACCGGTGACGTCGAGCACCGCCCGAACAAGGAGAGGCTTCGACTTGATAAATGAGTACAAGCTGATCAGCCTGACCTTCGGCCTTATTTAGACCAAAAACGGACGGACTAAATACAGGCCAGTTTTTGAGAAGACAATTTTAGGGGAAATAAGGTCCAAGACGGACAGACCTGATATAGCCGAAAATTATCGGTCCGTGGACGTCACGTGCTGGGTGGGGCCTCTCGTTTTAAGTGAACTAACGTTAGTATATAAATCTGACTATACACAGTAATCCCATTAGTGTGTGCAATGTAACCGTTGGCCTACTCATTTGATTATAAATGGGTGAGGTTACTGATTCTGGCGGTGGTTTTGAATGCCGAAGAAGCTGAGTATTGTGTTGTTGTAGGCAACAATACCATTAAACATTTCAGTCACCATCATAATGTCGATAGCTACACATCTATTCCATGTTTCAAGTAGCCAAGGCCCAGCAGTCGTCGAGGTCCTTTAAAATTAGATTGCATATGTTAATGCAGCTCGTTCATGTATGTGGTCAGGTACATCAACACCAAGGTTATGGTCCAAATTGTTACAACGTAGAATAGATGGAGCCTAATTGCAGACAGTCCCCGCAATTTTGGGTGGATAGCCTAACGACATAAATATTTCCTGTCCAATCTATCTTTTCCCTCTGACGGCTGCTTTGAACTGATGAGGAAGGTTTCTATAATAACGGATTTTTTTTGTACATAGCCTACGTTACAGTACAAGCCAAGGGTTGGCCAAATATAGCTGGTATTATTACTGCAGGACGTGGACTTTTGCCAACAAACTGATTGAATGTGGACTCTCTCCGAAGTGAGGACGCTGCCCATCCTCACTTCGGGACGATAAGCTAATATTATGCTATTAACTGATGACTACGGAGCGCTCTGATATCCGACATCCCCAATATGTCGAACTGGGCATTTGCGTGGTAAGTTTTCCTAAAAATCAAATGAAAGTTCATTACCCTCTGCCGTTTTAGGATGTATTTTATGGATCTATCGCATTGATAGGTGCCAGCAAACTAAATACAATATCAGAAAAAAGACACAGGGACCAAACAAGAAGAAGGAATGCTTCGGGAGAACAGATGTTTTTGTTCTGAAAAACTCCGAACTGAGATTTCATGGGGAAAGAAACAAAGACGGTAACTATAGGCTACATAAAACAACTCGCAAACTTTCCTGCAAGAATGTTGTGTAGAAGCGTATTTCCCGTTGAAGAGGGACACATATGGCGACTATATAGTCTATTAGCGGCCCAGGTCGTGTTCTATGGAGGAAAGTACAATAGGCTAATTAAAGATGGTGGAAATGAAAAAGCGAGGAGAGAAAATAGTATTTTCCTATGGCATGCAGGCATATTTTCTTGACTGGAGATAGTCACTGGATCCAGTGTGTGTTTTAGTAGCAGTAACCCAGCTCGTTTTCTTCTTCATACAAGATACTATATTTCTTTACCAATTCTGTGATGTAATTTGAAAGTTTTTACACGCTGGCCAGGGACTTGCCGTACTGTACAGGCTGTACAGGCAACTTTTTACACGCTGGCCATGGACATGCCCGTACTGTACAGGTTGTACAGGCAACTTTTTACACACTGGCCAGAGACTTGCCCGTACTGTACAGTCTGTACAGGCAACTTTTTACACGCTGGCCAGGGACTTGCCGTACTGTACAGGCTGTACAGGCAACTTTTTACATGCTGGCCAGGGACTTGCCGTACTGTACAGGCAACTTTTTACATGCTGGCCAGGGACTTGCCGTACTGTACAGGCAACTTTTTACATACTGGCCAGGGACTTGCCGTACTGTACAGGTTGTACAGGCAACTTTTTACAAGCTGGCTAGGGACTTGCCCGTACTGTACAGGCTGTACAGGCAACTTTTTACATGCTGGCCAGGGACTTGCCGTACTGTACAGGCTGTACAGGCAACTTTTTACATGCTGGCCAGGGACATGCCCGTACTGTACAGGCTGTACAGGCAACTTTTTACAAGCTGGCCAGGGACTTGCCCGTACTGTACAGGCTGTACAGGCAACTTTTTACATGCTGGCCAGGGACATGCCCGTACTGTACAGGCTGTACAGGCAACTTTTTACATGCTGGCCAGGGACTTGCCGTACTGTACAGGCTATACAGGCAACTTTTTACAAGCTGGCCAGGGACTTGCCCGTACTGTACAGGCTGTACAGGCAAAACATTGGCCACGTGGAGGAAAGCTGGCAAGTGATTGATGATTTGCACCATTATGCTCACATCGTTCTACTGTTGGCCTTTTGCCATTACAGCACCGGTGTGTCTGCCATCAAAGCACCCGTTTTGTCGTCAGTGATTATGTTCACGTAAGCTCTAGTGTTATTTTTTGGGGGAACTGTGTTTCTGTCAAGAGTTTTGTTACACTGAGGACTTGTGAAGAGCAGAATCAACTACCTCTGCATCACCAAGACAGTTGCTTTGCGAGAATGTGTTAACCATGGAAGGTATAATTCATGTTCTCAGATAGTCATTGTTATGTAAATGCTGTCTGAAAAGTAGCAGTGGCCTTGCCTTGGCACAAGTCAGAGCAGGTCGACTGAGGCCATGGCCCAGAATATTAGGTAAAACACTGGGGTAAGTCTCAGGTGAGTGTTAGGTCTGTGTGTGCGTGCGTGCTTGTTACACAGTAACTACACTTAGGACGTTTAAAACCATCCTGTGTTCCTGCCCAAACTGTTCAATCATTATACCTTCATCAGGCCTAAGCTGAGTAGCTACATATTATGAGTTGACAGCAATGTCCTTCTCTTTATTGTCCATTCTCTCTTTGTTGCCCACTCCTTTGAAAGCTGACAGGGTTGTGTGTGTGTTTATGTGTGTGTGTGTGACTGTGTTCAATGGGCAGCCAAACAGATATATGTCCATTCCGTGCTAAATTAGACAATAGCACTAAATTGCTCTTGGCTGTTTTCTTCTTGTCTCCACCCCAGCTATGGTTGAATATGTCTCTGGACTCTGATAAGGCGTGTGGGATGCTGTCCAGGAACTCCACAACCTCCTGTGTCTTCCAGGCTGCAGACGAGATGGATGACCTCCCAGGGGTGGGGAAGGACAGGTATACTCTAAAACCCTCTCCCTCCTCCCTCCTCTGTCTGTCTGTCTGTCTGTCTGTCTGTCTGTCTGTCTGTCTGTCTGTCTGTCTGTGTCTCTCTCTGTCTCTCCCTCCTCTGTCTGTCTGTCTGTCTGTCTGTCTGTCTGTCTGTCTGTCTTTGGTGAATTCCCATTGGTTTCCCATTGGTGAATTCTTGGTTGGTGAGTGGACCCCCAACCTCACAACAGTAAAAGGGTACTCTAGGGCAACAGTGTCTAGGTGGAATTTGTATTTACGGTCCTGGCAACTGGACCTTTTTTGGGTCTGTCTGTCTGTCTGTCTGTCTGTCTGTCTGTCCTAATTAATTATCTTTCTCTCATGTTTCCTTTCCTTCTGTCTTTTATCTCTCAGGTCACTCTATATTTAATTATATATAGGCCTACATTCGCTTTCTCAACAAATTCTCGTCATAGCTTTTCAGTTTGGGTGAAATGTATTTGTGTCTCTCTCCTATCTCCTATCTCCTTGTTCAGTGTTCTAGAGATGCTGAGTTACTCCAAGTTCTCTGTTCTGGAGACATGGCTGTGCATGCCCTCCACGCTGCTCCTCAGGGCCCTAGAGTCAACCTACTCCATCTCCTCAGCCTCCACCTCTACAGCACGCCCCTCCACGCTGCTCCCCAGGGCCCTAGAGTCAACATGCTCCATCTCCTCAGCCTCCACCTCTATAGCACGGCCCTCCACGCTGCTCCCCAGGGCCCTAGAGTCAACATGCTCCATCTCCTCAGCCTCCACCTCTACAGCATGGCCCTCCACGCTGCTCCCCAGGGCCCTAGAGTCAACCTGCTTCATCTCCTCAGCCTCCACCTCTACAGCACGGCCCTCCACCTGCAGCGAGACATTAGAGACAGACACACCACACAGGTAACTGCGTAGATAGATAGGCCTCATAACTACCTAGTTTTTACCAGGAGGTACATTAGTACCTTGTATGGGAGCCAAATATGCATCTCCATATTAGTCTGTTGACTTGAATTTGAATAAGTTGTACGGGTTATGATCAACACCAGATGGGGTTTGGTTGGTTGTTTAGGAACGCTGGAAGGTTTTGGAGTAGTAGCGTTAAAAGGTAGAGTAGCTTCAGTTGTGTCCCACTTAAAGCACTTAACTCTAAGAGCTGTGTTTTCTCTTAGTGTTATCAAGTGTCTGTTGAGGTCTCAAAGCCACTACAGTCACAGGCCCCTGGGGTGACATTGTGTGGTTTACTATTTCAGTCATTACAAAGGCTCAATACACCAGCCTCGTCATTGATTCCCCTGATTCGGCTTCACACACACACACACACACACACACACACACACACACACACACACACACACACACACACACACACACACACACACACACACACACACACACACACACACACACACACACACACACACACACACACACACACACACACACACACACACACACACACACACACACACACACACACGCTGCTCTGCTTTCGTTCATTCTAAATTACTGTTATTGTTCTAAAACTGCATTGTTGGTTAACGGCTGACAATATTTCAACCTGGTGATTTCGGTGCATGTGACAAATACAATTAGATTGATTTGATTTGATTGTGCTTGTCTTCACTGAACAACCTTCACACTACTCTCTGTGTAGTTTTTGTGTATGTGTCTATGTCTACAGTCAATGTTGAGTTACTGCTGTAAAGATCTATGTTGAGTTACTGCTGTAAAGATCTATGTTGAGTTACTGGGGTAAAGATCTATGTTGAGTTACTGCTGTAAAGATCTATGTTGAGTTATTACTGTAAAGATCTATGTTGAGTTACTGCTGTAAAGATCTATGTTGAGTTACTGGGGTAAAGATCTATGTTGAGTTATTACTGTAAAGATCTATGTTGAGTTACTGCTGTAAAGATCTATGTTGAGTTACTGCTGTAAAGATCTATGTTGAGTTACTGCTGTAAAGATCTATGTTGAGTTACTGCTGTAAAGATCTATGTTGAGTTATTACTGTAAAGATCTATGTTGAGTTACTGCTGTAATGATCTATGTTGAGTTACTGCTGTAAAGATCTATGTTGAGTTACTGGGGTAAAGATCTATGTTGAGTTACTGCTGTAAAGATCTATGTTGAGTTACTGCTGTAAAGATCTATGCTGAGTTACTGCTGTAAAGATCTATGTTGAGTTACTGCTGTAAAGATCTATGTTGAGTTACTGCTGTAAAGATCTATGTTGAGTTACTGCTGTAAAGATCTATGTTGAGTTACTGCTGTAAAGATCTATGTTGAGTTACTGCTGTAATGATCTATGTTGAGTTATTACTGTAAAGATCTATGTTGAGTTACTGCTGTAAAGATCTATGTTGAGTTACTGGGGTAAAGATCTATGTTGAGTTACTGCTGTAAAGATCTATGTTGAGTTACTGCTGTAATGATCTATGTTGAGTTACTGCTGTAAAGATCTATGTTGAGTTACTGGGGTAAAGATCTATGTTGAGTTACTGCTGTAAAGATCTATGTTGAGTTACTGCTGTAAAGATCTATGCTGAGTTACTGCTGTAAAGATCTATGTTGAGTTACTGCTCTAAAGATCTATGCTGAGTTATTACTGTAAAGATCTATGTTGAATTACTGCTGTAAAGATCTATGTTGAGTTACTGGGGTAAAGATCTATGTTGAGTTACTGCTGTAAAGATCTATGTTGAGTTACTGGGGTAAAGATCTATGTTGAGTTACTGCTGTAAAGATCTATGCTGAGTTACTGCTGTAAAGATCTATGCTGAGTTACTGCTGTAAAGATCTATGCTGAGTTACTGCTGTAAAGATCTATGTTGAGTTACTGCTGTAAAGATCTATGCTGAGTTACTGCTGTAAAGATCTATGTTGAGTTACTGCTCTAAAGATCTATGCTGAGTTATTACTGTAAAGATCTATGTTGAATTACTGCTGTAAAGATCTATGTTGAGTTACTGGGGTAAAGATCTATGTTGAGTTACTGCTGTAAAGATCTATGTTGAGTTACTGGGGTAAAGATCTATGTTGAGTTACTGCTGTAAAGATCTATGCTGAGTTACTGCTGTAAAGATCTATGTTGAGTTACTGCTCTAAAGATCTATGCTGAGTTATTACTGTAAAGATCTATGTTGAATTACTGCTGTAAAGATCTATGTTGAGTTACTGGGGTAAAGATCTATGTTGAGTTACTGCTGTAAAGATCTATGTTGAGTTACTGGGGTAAAGATCTATGTTGAGTTACTGCTGTAAAGATCTATGCTGAGTTACTGCTGTAAAGATCTATGTTGAGTTACTGCTGTAAAGATCTATGCTGAGTTACTGCTGTAAAGATCTATGTTGAGTTATTACTGTAAAGATCTATGTTGAATTACTGCTGTAAAGATCTATGTTGAGTTACTGGGGTAAAGATCTATGTTGAGTTACTGCTGTAAAGATCTATGTTGAGTTACTGGGGTAAAGATCTATGTTGAGTTACTGGGGTAAAGATCTATGTTGAGTTACTACTGTAAAGATCTATGTTGAGTTACTGGGGTAAAGATCTCTGTTGAGTTACTGCTGTAAAGATCTATGTTGAGTTACTGCTGTAAAGATCTATGTTGAGTTATTACTGTAAAGATCTATGTTGAGTTATTACTATAAAGATGTATGTTGAGTTACTGGGGTAAAGATCTATGTTGAGTTACTACTGTAAAGATCTATGTTGAGTTACTGCTGTAAAGATCTATGTTGAGTTACTGCTGTAAAGATCTATGTTGAGTTACTGCTGTAAAGATCTATGTTGAGTTACTGCTGTAAAGATCTATGTTGAGTTACTGGGGTAAAGATCTATGTTGAGTTACTGCTGTAAAGATCTATGTTGAGTTACTGCTGTAAAGATCTATGTTGAGTTACTGCTGTAAAGATCTATGTTGAGTTACTGGGGTAAAGATCTATGTTGAGTTACTGGGGTAAAGATCTATGTTGAGTTACTGCTGTAAAGATCTATGTTGAGTTACTGCTGTAAAGATCTATGTTGAGTTACTGCTGTAAAGATCTATGTTGAGTTACTGGGGTAAAGATCTATGTTGAGTTACTGCTGTAAAGATCTATGTTGAGTTATTACTGTAAAGATCTATGTTGAGTTACTGCTGTAAAGATCTATGTTGAGTTACTGGGGTAAAGATCTATGTTGAGTTATTACTGTAAAGATCTATGTTGAGTTACTGCTGTAAAGATCTATGTTGAGTTACTGCTGTAAAGATCTATGTTGAGTTACTGCTGTAAAGATCTATGTTGAGTTACTGCTGTAAAGATCTATGTTGAGTTATTACTGTAAAGATCTATGTTGAGTTACTGCTGTAATGATCTATGTTGAGTTACTGCTGTAAAGATCTATGTTGAGTTACTGGGGTAAAGATCTATGTTGAGTTACTGCTGTAAAGATCTATGTTGAGTTACTGCTGTAAAGATCTATGCTGAGTTACTGCTGTAAAGATCTATGTTGAGTTACTGCTGTAAAGATCTATGTTGAGTTACTGCTGTAAAGATCTATGTTGAGTTACTGCTGTAAAGATCTATGTTGAGTTACTGCTGTAAAGATCTATGTTGAGTTATTACTGTAAAGATCTATGTTGAGTTACTGCTGTAAAGATCTATGTTGAGTTACTGGGGTAAAGATCTATGTTGAGTTACTGCTGTAAAGATCTATGTTGAGTTACTGCTGTAATGATCTATGTTGAGTTACTGCTGTAAAGATCTATGTTGAGTTACTGGGGTAAAGATCTATGTTGAGTTACTGCTGTAAAGATCTATGTTGAGTTACTGCTGTAAAGATCTATGCTGAGTTACTGCTGTAAAGATCTATGTTGAGTTACTGCTCTAAAGATCTATGCTGAGTTATTACTGTAAAGATCTATGTTGAATTACTGCTGTAAAGATCTATGTTGAGTTACTGGGGTAAAGATCTATGTTGAGTTACTGCTGTAAAGATCTATGTTGAGTTACTGGGGTAAAGATCTATGTTGAGTTACTGCTGTAAAGATCTATGCTGAGTTACTGCTGTAAAGATCTATGTTGAGTTACTGCTGTAAAGATCTATGCTGAGTTACTGCTGTAAAGATCTATGTTGAGTTATTACTGTAAAGATCTATGTTGAATTACTGCTGTAAAGATCTATGTTGAGTTACTGGGGTAAAGATCTATGTTGAGTTACTGCTGTAAAGATCTATGTTGAGTTACTGGGGTAAAGATCTATGTTGAGTTACTGGGGTAAAGATCTATGTTGAGTTACTACTGTAAAGATCTATGTTGAGTTACTGGGGTAAAGATCTCTGTTGAGTTACTGCTGTAAAGATCTATGTTGAGTTACTGCTGTAAAGATCTATGTTGAGTTATTACTGTAAAGATCTATGTTGAGTTATTACTATAAAGATGTATGTTGAGTTACTGGGGTAAAGATCTATGTTGAGTTACTACTGTAAAGATCTATGTTGAGGTACTGCTGTAAAGATCTATGTTGAGTTACTGCTGTAAAGATCTATGTTGAGTTACTGCTGTAAAGATCTATGTTGAGTTACTGCTGTAAAGATCTATGTTGAGTTACTGCTGTAAAGATCTATGTTGAGTTACTGCTGTAAAGATCTATGTTGAGTTACTGCTGTAAAGATCTATGTTGAGTTACTGCTGTAAAGATCTATGTTGAGTTACTGCTGTAAAGATCTATGTTGAGTTACTGCTGTAAAGATCTATGTTGAGTTATTACTGTAAAGATCTATGTTGAGTTACTGCTGTAAAGATCTATGTTGAGTTACTGGGGTAAAGATCTATGTTGAGTTACTGCTGTAAAGATCTATGTTGAGTTACTGCTGTAAAGATCTATGTTGAGTTACTGCTGTAATGATCTATGTTGAGTTACTGCTGTAAAGATCTATGTTGAGTTACTGGGGTAAAGATCTATGTTGAGTTACTGCTGTAAAGATCTATGCTGAGTTACTGCTGTAAAGATCTATGTTGAGTTACTGCTCTAAAGATCTATGCTGAGTTATTACTGTAAAGATCTATGTTGAATTACTGCTGTAAAGATCTATGTTGAGTTACTGGGGTAAAGATCTATGTTGAGTTACTGCTGTAAAGATCTATGTTGAGTTACTGGGGTAAAGATCTATGTTGAGTTACTGCTGTAAAGATCTATGTTGAGTTACTGCTGTAAAGATCTATGCTGAGTTACTGCTGTAAAGATCTATGTTGAGTTACTGCTGTAAAGATCTATGTTGAGTTACTGCTGTAAAGATCTATGTTGAGTTACTGCTGTAAAGATCTATGCTGAGTTACTGCTGTAAAGATCTATGTTGAGTTACTGCTCTAAAGATCTATGCTGAGTTATTACTGTAAAGATCTATGTTGAATTACTGCTGTAAAGATCTATGTTGAGTTACTGGGGTAAAGATCTATGTTGAGTTACTGCTGTAAAGATCTATGTTGAGTTACTGGGGTAAAGATCTATGTTGAGTTACTGCTGTAAAGATCTATGCTGAGTTACTGCTGTAAAGATCTATGTTGAGTTACTGCTCTAAAGATCTATGCTGAGTTATTACTGTAAAGATCTATGTTGAATTACTGCTGTAAAGATCTATGTTGAGTTACTGGGGTAAAGATCTATGTTGAGTTACTGCTGTAAAGATCTATGTTGAGTTACTGGGGTAAAGATCTATGTTGAGTTACTGCTGTAAAGATCTATGCTGAGTTACTGCTGTAAAGATCTATGTTGAGTTACTGCTGTAAAGATCTATGCTGAGTTACTGCTGTAAAGATCTATGTTGAGTTATTACTGTAAAGATCTATGTTGAATTACTGCTGTAAAGATCTATGTTGAGTTACTGGGGTAAAGATCTATGTTGAGTTACTGCTGTAAAGATCTATGTTGAGTTACTGGGGTAAAGATCTATGTTGAGTTACTGGGGTAAAGATCTATGTTGAGTTACTACTGTAAAGATCTATGTTGAGTTACTGGGGTAAAGATCTCTGTTGAGTTACTGCTGTAAAGATCTATGTTGAGTTACTGCTGTAGAGATCTATGTTGAGTTATTACTGTAAAGATCTATGTTGAGTTATTACTATAAAGATGTATGTTGAGTTACTGGGGTAAAGATCTATGTTGAGTTACTACTGTAAAGATCTATGTTGAGTTACTGCTGTAAAGATCTATGTTGAGTTACTGCTGTAAAGATCTATGTTGAGTTACTGCTGTAAAGATCTATGTTGAGTTACTGCTGTAAAGATCTATGTTGAGTTACTGCTGTAAAGATCTATGTTGAGTTACTGCTGTAAAGATCTATGTTGAGTTACTGCTGTAAAGATCTATGTTGAGTTACTGCTGTAAAGATCTATGTTGAGTTACTGCTGTAAAGATCTATGTTGAGTTATTACTGTAAAGATCTATGTTGAGTTACTGCTGTAAAGATCTATGTTGAGTTACTGGGGTAAAGATCTATGTTGAGTTACTGCTGTAAAGATCTATGTTGAGTTACTGCTGTAATGATCTATGTTGAGTTACTGCTGTAAAGATCTATGTTGAGTTACTGGGGTAAAGATCTATGTTGAGTTACTGCTGTAAAGATCTATGTTGAGTTACTGCTGTAAAGATCTATGCTGAGTTACTGCTGTAAAGATCTATGTTGAGTTACTGCTCTAAAGATCTATGCTGAGTTATTACTGTAAAGATCTATGTTGAATTACTGCTGTAAAGATCTATGTTGAGTTACTGGGGTAAAGATCTATGTTGAGTTACTGCTGTAAAGATCTATGTTGAGTTACTGGGGTAAAGATCTATGTTGAGTTACTGCTGTAAAGATCTATGTTGAGTTACTGCTGTAAAGATCTATGCTGAGTTACTGCTGTAAAGATCTATGTTGAGTTACTGCTGTAAAGATCTATGCTGAGTTACTGCTGTAAAGATCTATGCTGAGTTACTGCTGTAAAGATCTATGTTGAGTTACTGCTCTAAAGATCTATGCTGAGTTATTACTGTAAAGATCTATGTTGAATTACTGCTGTAAAGATCTATGTTGAGTTACTGGGGTAAAGATCTATGTTGAGTTACTGCTGTAAAGATCTATGTTGAGTTACTGGGGTAAAGATCTATGTTGAGTTACTGGGGTAAAGATCTATGTTGAGTTACTACTGTAAAGATCTATGTTGAGTTACTGGGGTAAAGATCTCTGTTGAGTTACTGCTGTAAAGATCTATGTTGAGTTACTGCTGTAAAGATCTATGTTGAGTTATTACTGTAAAGATCTATGTTGAGTTGTTACTATAAAGATGTATGTTGAGTTACTGGGGTAAAGATCTATGTTGAGTTACTACTGTAAAGATCTATGTTGAGTTACTGCTGTAAAGATCTATGTTGAGTTACTGCTGTAAAGATCTATGTTGAGTTACTGCTGTAAAGATCTATGTTGAGTTACTGCTGTAAAGATCTATGTTGAGTTACTGGGGTAAAGATCTATGTTGAGTTACTGCTGTAAAGATCTATGTTGAGTTACTGCTGTAAAGATCTATGTTGAGTTACTGCTGTAAAGATCTATGTTGAGTTACTGGGGTAAAGATCTATGTTGAGTTACTGGGGTAAAGATCTATGTTGAGTTACTGCTGTAAAGATCTATGTTGAGTTACTGCTGTAAAGATCTATGTTGAGTTACTGGGGTAAAGATCTATGTTGAGTTACTGGGGTAAAGATCTATGTTGAGTTACTGGGGTAAAGATCTATGTTGAGTTACTGCTGTAAAGATCTATGTTGAGTTACTGCTGTAAAGATCTCTGTTGAGTTACTGGGGTAAAGATCTCTGTTGAGTTACTGGGGTAAAGATCTCTGTTGAGGTCAGAGATGGTAGTGTAGTTGTGGAGGAGAAAGACGGGAGCCCACAGTGGATCATGGAGGAGCTGCAGTTACAACATCACTGAGGTCAGGTACTGTAGGGAGATATAGGCAAAACTAGATACTAGATAATAGCTCATAAGCAGTTACTAATAATTAATAACCACTGTTTGTAAATTGTCACGTGCAAGCTTTTATTTGACTATTGGTGGTACAGATCAAGAATGGCAAATTTCACTGTAAAGGGTAAAGCTATGCGGTCTCCGTTGTGAATAATCAGTATGCTTTGGACCTGGACTGTGCTTAATGCTCACAGATGTCATGTCATCTACCTAATGGTTTGGGAAAAGCTATTCAAGTTATCTGGATCGTAGGTATTTCAGGGCTCGATCACTGTTTACATTGTATTTTTGGAACTTCAAAAAGTGTCTTTGGCATTGATGACACAACAGAAGAGAAAGCGTTGACAGTATAACTTATTCCTTATCTCTTTTTTCCATATCTTGAATGTTTTAGCTCATGCTAGTAGAGTACTGTGTGTGTGTGTGTGTGTGTGTGTGTGTGTGTGTGTGTGTGTGTGTGTGTGTGTGTGTGTGTGTGTGTGTGTGTGTGTGTGTGTGTGTGTGTGTGTGTGTGTGTGTGTGTGTGTGTGTGTGTGTGTGCCACGATGCAAATTAGGCACTATTAGTGTCACTCAAGAGCTCTGGAAAGATTTTTTTTTTTAAATGTATCACATCTTCCCCTAATTATAATCACTCCTCAATGTGTAAACAGTGTTAAATACTAGGCTTCGTCCCAAATGGCACCCAATTCCATATAGTTCACTACTGTTGATCAGAGCCCTATTGGCCCTGGTCAAAAGTAGTGCACTATATTGGGAATAGAGTGCCTTTGGGGATACATGCAAGGTCATTGACACCTCAGAGGAGAAGTTACAGCATTTAAAGGGATGATTAAATGTCGTCACGCTTCACTGGTCTAATGTGAGTGCTCTTTTATTTCAGTCTAATTGAGTGTCAACTGCTCGTGGAAATCCAAAGCAGTGTTTTCTAAATCACCGTCATATCCCAAATGGCACCCTATTCCCTACATAGTGCACTACTTTTATCAGAACCATATGGGCCCAGGTCAAAAGTAGTGCACTAAATAGGGAATAAGGGGGCATTTGGGACACTATTTATTTAGACCAATGGGCTGAAATGCCTTCATGATCAATAGTGTGTTGTTGTTGACATTCCTACTGGTTCCTAAGCGTCCATTGTTCAGCCAGACAAGACAAGCTGGACCGCTGCTAGCATACTGTTGGAACCTGAGCTGAGGAGACCAGCTCCAAGAACAACATAGACCTGACTAGGTGTTATTGGTCAGTCCAGAAATAGCCCTGTTTTAATTGGTCAGTCCTGAAGTATACCAGTTTTGATTGGTCAACCCAGAGGTCGACAGGTGTTTAATTCCTGTCTTGTCTTTTCTACTTCCTGTGTCGGTCCGTAGGCCTCTGGAGAGGGAGACCATGTTCCTGACCCCTGCTCTGGAGAGGGAGACCATGTTCCTGACCCCTGCTCTGGAGAGGGAGACCATGTTCCTGACCCCTGCTCTGGAGAGGGAGACCATGTTCCTGACCCCTGCTCTGGAGAGGGAGACCATGTTCCTGACCCCTGCTCTGGAGAGGGAGACCATGTTCCTGACCCCTGCTCTGGAGAGGGAGACCATGTTCCTGACCCCTGCTCTGGGGTGGGAGACCATGTTCCTGACCCCTGCTCTGGAGAGGGAGACCATGTTCCTGACCCCTGCTCTGGAGAGGGAGACCATGTTCCTGACCCCTGCTCTGGAGAGGGAGACCATGTTCCTGACCCCTGCTCTGGAGAGGGAGACCATGTTCCTGACCCCTGCTCTGGGGAGGGAGACCATGTTCCTGACCCCTGCTCTGGAGAGGGAGACCATGTTCCTGACCCCTGCTCTGGAGAGGGAGACCATGTTCCTGACCCCTGCTCTGGGGTGGGAGACCATGTTCCTGACCCCTGCTCTGGGGTGGGAGACCATGTTCCTGGCTACACCACTCGTCCCCATTCTGTCCTTTACGCCATGCAAGATGACCCCCGTTACCTCGGCAACGACCTCTGTGACCTCATCAGGAGACTCGGCCTCTCAGGGCGGGGTCAGCATCAGGAAGCGCAGGCGGCTGGCGGCCAGCCCCAGGAGACTACAATGGAAATCTACAGGTTCACTTCATCCCTCTATCTATTTTCTTTCTCTCTCTCTCTCTCTTTCTCTCTCTCTCTCTCTCTCTCTCTCTCTCTCTCTCTCTCTCTCTCTCTCTCTCTCTCTCTCTCTCTCTCTTTCTCTTTCTCTTTCTCTTTCTCTCTCTCTCTCTCTCTCTCTCTCTCTCTCTTTCTCTTTCTAATGTTGGGTGGGGTGACTCATTATCTGCTTGTTTCTCTGTATAACTTCTTCAGTAGTGAACGTGCTCTTCCCTTGGATCTATGATGGTTCTTTTTATTATGCAGAGTGGTCTGTTTCCTGTGTGTGTGGTGTGAGTGAGTGTGTGTCTCAGCTCCACCCTTCCAGAGAATGATAATGGCTTCTTCCTTTTAGACAGATGAAACACACAACCCCTCCCCTCTCCCCACCCCTACCCTCTCATACTCTCCCCTCTCCTCATCTCTCCCCACCTCTCCCCTCCCCTCTCCTCATCTCTCCCCACCTCTCCCCTCCCCTCTCCTCACCCTCCCCCTCCTCCTCTCCCCTCTCCTCACCTCTCCCATCTCCTCACCTCTCCCCTCTCCTCACCTCTCCCCTCTCCTCACCCCTCCCCTCTCCTCCTCTCACCTCCCCCTCTCCCCACCCCTCCCCTCTCATACTCTTCCCTCTCCTCACCTCTCCCCACCTCTCCCCTCTCCTCACCCTCCCCCTCCTCCTCTCCCCTCTCCTCACCTCTCCCGTCTCCTCACCTCTCCCCTCTCCTCCTCTCACCTCCCCCCTCTCCCCACCCCTCCCCTCTCCTCATCTCCCCTCCCCTCTCCTCACCTCTCCCCTCTCCTCACCCTCCCCTCTCCTCCTCTCCTCTCTCCTCACCTCTCCTCACCCCTCACCTCTCCTTCTCTCCTCTCACCTCTCCCCTCTCCTCACCCCTCCCCTCACCCCTCTCCTCCTCACCTCTCCCCTCACCTCTCCTCTCCCCTCTCCTCACCCCTCCCCTCACCACTCTCCTCCTCACCTCTCCCCTCACCTCTCCCCTCCTCTCACCCCTCCCCTCACCCCTCTCCTCCTCACAACTCCCCTCACCTCTCCCCTCACCCCTCTCCTCTCCTCACCTCTCCCCACCCCTCCCCTCTCCTCCTCTCCCCTCTCCTTACCTCTCCCCTCTCCTCACCCCTCCCCTCTCCTCCTTTCCCCTCACCTCTCCCCTCTCCTCACCTCTCCCCTCTCCTCACCTCTCCCCTCTTCTCACCCCTCTCCTCTCCTCACCCCTCCCTTCCCCTCTCCTCCTCTCCTCTCACCTATCCTCCCCTCTCCTCCTCACCCCTCTCCTCACCTCTCCCCTCTCCTCACCCCTCCCCTCCTCTCCCCTCCCCTCTCCTCCCCTCTCCTCTCCTCCCCTCTCCTGACCCCTCCCCTCTCCTGCTCTCCCCACCCCTCCCCTCTCCTGCTCTCCGGTTTGGCATCTAACCAAACTATTCTAACAAGCATTTTTAATTTTAGTCCACTAGAGGGAGCTCTAGTCTAATACAAGCTCTGTGCTGCCACAGTAGGACCTAACAAAACAGTCAGTAACACACCACTCTAATATGTCAACTCTGGGTATATTATTATTCCATATATTATAAGCTCAAAAACAATGAAATTGTTGTTTTGTCCTGGGTTTGAGGAAGGGGATAATATTTCTTGACAACCACTATAGTCTCCATAGGTGATGCTATTTTTCACATTGGTGAATTTAAGAGCACGTGAGTTCCAAATCAAATCAAATCAAATTTTATTAGTCACATACACATGGTTAGCAGATGTTAATGCGAGTGTAGCGAAATGCTTGTGCTTCTAGTTCCGACAATGCAGTAATAACAACAAGTAATCTAACCTAACAATTCCACAACTACTACCTTATACACGCAAGTGTAAAGGGATAAAGAATATGTACATAAAGATATATGAATGAGTGGTGGTACAGAACGGCATAGGCAAGATGCAGTAGATGGTATAGAGTACGGTATATACCTATGAGATGAGTACTGTAGGGTATGTAAACATAAAGTGGCATAGTATAAAGTGGCTAGTGGTCCATGTATTACATAAGATGGCAAGATGCAGTAGATGATATAGAGTACAGTATATACATATACATAAGAGATGTGTAATGTAGGGTATGTAAACATTATATTAGGTGGCATTGTTTAAAGTGGCTGGTGGTACGTTTTTACATAATTTCCATCAATTCCCATTTTTAAAGTGGCTGGAGTTGAGTCAGTATGTTGGCAGCGGCCGCTAAATGTTAGTGGTGGCTGTTTAACAGTCTGATGGCCTTGAGATAGAAGCTGTTTTTCAGTCTCTCGGTCCCTGCATTGATGCACCTGTACTGACCTCGCCTTCTGGATGATAGCGGGGTGAACAGGCAGTGGCTCGGGTGGTTGTTGTCCTTGATGATCTTTATGGCCTTCCTGTGACATCGGGTGGTGTAGGTGTCCTGGAGGGCAGGTAGTTTGCCCCGGGTGATGCGTTCTGCAGACCTCACTACCCTCTGGAGAGCCTTACGGTTGTGGGCGGAGCAGTTGCCGTACCAGGCGGTGATACAGCCCGACAGGATGCTCTCGATTGTGCATCTGTAGAAGTTTGTGAGTGCTTTTGGTGACAAGCCGAATTTCTTCAGCCTCCTGAGGTTGAAGAGGCGCTGCTGCGCCTTCTTCACAACGCTGTCTGTGTGGGTAGACCAATTCAGTTTGTCCGTGATGTGTACACCGAGGAACTTAAAACTTTCCACCTTCTCCACTACTGACCCGTCGATGTGGATAGGGGGGTGCTCCCTCTGCTGTTTCCTGAAGTCCACAATCATCTCCTTTGTTTTGTTGACGTTGAGTGTGAGGTTATTTTCCTGACACCACACTCCGAGGGCCCTCACCTCCTCCCTGTAGGCCGTCTCGTCGTTGTTGGTAATCAAGCCTACCACTGTAGTGTCGTCCGCAAACCTGATGATTGAGTTGGAGGCGTGCATGGCCACGCAGTCGTGGGTGAACAGGGAGTACAGAAGAGGGCTCAGAACGCACCCTTGTGGGGCCCCAGTGTTGAGGATCAGCGGGGTGGAGATGTTGTTACCTACCCTCACCACCTGGGGGCGGCCCGTCAGGAAGTCCAGGACCCAGTTGCACAGGGCGGGGTCGAGACCCAGGGTCTCGAGCTTGATGACGAGTTTGGAGGGTACTATGGTGTTAAATGCTGAGCTGTAGTCGATGAACAGCATTCTCACATAGGTATTCCTCTTGTCCAGATGGGTTAGGGCAGTATGCAGTGTGGTTGCGATTGCGTCGTCTGTGGACCTATTGGGTCGGTAAGCAAATTGGAGTGGGTCTAGGGTGTCCGGTAGGGTGGAGGTGATATGGTCCTTGACTAGTCTCTCAAAGCACTTCATGATGACGGATTGAGTGCTACGGGGCGGTAGTCGTTTAGCTCAGTTACCTTAGCTTTCTTGGGAACAGGAACAATGGTGGCCCTCTTGAAGCATGTGGGAACAGCAGACTGGGATAAGGATTGATTGAATATGTCCGTAAACACACCAGCCAGCTGGTCTGCGCATGCTCTGAGGACGCGGCTGGGAATGCCGTCTGGGCCTGCAGCCTTGCGACGGTTAACACGTTTAAATGTTTTACTCACCTCGGCTGCAGTGAAGGAGAGCCCGCAGGTTTTGGTAGCGGGCCGTGTCAGTGGCACTGTATTGTCCTCAAAGCAGGCAAAAAAGATATTTAGCCTGTCTGGGAGCAAGACATCCTGGTCCGCGACGGGGCTGGTTTTCTTTTTGTAATCCGTGATAGACTGTAGACCCTGCCACATACCTCTTGTGTCTGAGCTGTTGAATTGCGATTCTATTTTGTCTCTGTACTGGGACTTTGCCTGTTTGATAGCCTTGCGGAGAGAATAGCTACACTGTGTGTATTCGGTCATGTTTCCGGTCACCTTGCCCTGGTTAAAAGCAGTGGTTCGCGCTTTCAGTTTCACGCGAATGCTGCCGTCAATCCACGGTTTCTGGTTTGGGAATGTTTTAATCGTTGCTGTGGGTACGACATCGTCAATGCACTTCCTAATGAACTCGCTCACCGAATCAGCATATTCTTCAATGTTGTTGTTGGACGCAATGCGGAACATATTCCAATCCGCGTGATCGAAGCAGTCTTGAAGCGTGGAATCAGATTGGTCGGACCAGCGTTGAACAGACCTGAGTGCGGGAGCTTGTTGTTTTAATTTCTGTTTGTAGGCTGGAATCAACAAAATGGAGTCGTGGTCAGCTTTTCCGAAAGGGGGGCGGGGGAGGGCCTTATATGCGTCGCGGAAGTTAGTATAACAGTGATCCAGAGTTTTGCCAGCCCTGGTAGGACAATCGATGTGCTGATAGAATTTAGGGAGTTTTGTTTTTAGATTAGCCTTGTTAAAATCCCCAGCTACGATGAATGCAGCCTCAGGGTGTGTGGTTTCCAGTTTACAGAGAGTCAGATAGAGTTCGTTCAGGGCCATCGATGTGTCTGCTTGGGGGGGAATATATACGGCTGTGATTATGACCGAAGAGAATTCCCTTGGTAGATAATGCGGTCGACATTTGATTGTGAGGAGTTCTAGATCAGGTGAACAGAATGACTTGAGTTCCTGAGTGTTGTTATGATGATCACACCACGTCTCGTTAATCATGAGGCATACCCCCCCGCCCCTCTTCTTACCAGAAAGATGTTTGTTTTTGTCTGCGCGATGCGTGAAGAAACCAGCTGGCTGCACCGACTCCGTTAGCGTCTTTTGAGTTAGCCATGTTTCCGTGAAGCAGAGCACGTTGCAATCCCTGATGTCTCTCTGGAATGTTACCCGTGCTCGGATTTCATCGACCTTATTGTCAAGAGACTGGACATTGGCGAGTAGTATGCTAGGGAGTGGAGCGCGATGTGCCCGTCTCCGAAGCCTGACCAGGAGACCGCTACGTTTGCCCCTTTTACGGCGTCGCGTAGGCTCCCCGGCTGGGATCAGGTCCATTGTATTGGGTGGAAGGCAAAACACTGGATCCGTTTCGGGAAAGTCATATTCCTGGTAGGAACGGTGGTTAGTTGACGTTACTCGTATATTCAGTAGTTCCTCCCGACTGTATGTAATGAAATCTAAGATCACCTGGGGTACCAATGTAAGGAATAACACATAAAAAAACAAAATACTGCATATTTTCCAAGGAACGCGAAGCGAGGCTGCCATCTCGCTCGGCGCCGGAAGTTAATGTAACGATTATGTTAAATTAAATCTAGGGTTGCTACCCAAGCCGGCTGGTTGTTCATTCAGAGACGCGACCCAGTCGTTAAGTATATTTGTTCTGTAACTATGGACGCGGCCCAGTCGTTAAGTATATTTGTTCTGTAACTATGGACGCGGCCCAGTCGTTAAGTATATTTGTTCTGTAACTATGGACGCGGCCCAGTCGTTAAGTATATTTGTTCTGAATCTATGGACGCGGCCCAGTCGTTAAGTATATTTGTTCTGTAACTATGGACGCGGCCCAGTCGTTAAGTATATTTGTTCTGTAACTATGGACGCGGCCCAGTCGTTAAGTATATTTGTTCTGTAACTATGGACGCGGCCCAGTCGTTAAGTATATTTGTTCTGTATCTATGGACGCGGCCCAGTCGTTAAGTATATTTGTTCTGTAACTATGGACGTGGCCCAGTCGTTAAGTATATTTGTTCTGTAACTATGGACGTGGCCCAGTCGTTAAGTATATTTGTTCTGTATCTATGGACGCGGCCCAGTCATTAAGTATATTTGTTCTGTATCTATGGACGCGGCCCAGTCGTTAAGTATATTTGTTCTGTATCTATGGACGCGGCCCAGTCGTTAAGTATATTTGTTCTGTAACTATGGACGCGGCCCAGTCGTTAAGTATATTTGTTCTGTAACTATGGACGCGGCCCAGTCGTTAAGTATATTTGTTCTGTAACTATGGACGCGGCCCAGTCGTTAAGTATATTTGTTCTGTATCTATGGACGTGGCCCAGTCGTTAAGTATATTTGTTCTGTAACTATGGACGTGGCCCAGTCGTTAAGTATATTTGTTCTGTAACTATGGACGCGGCCCAGTAGTTCGTTCTAAATGTTCTATTACAATACAGGCTGGCAACGTTCTCATCCCTTGCTTGCTAGCTAGCCAACTATGGCTAACTTACAGTGACGTCAAACAGTGCAGACAGAATAACAACAGTAGCTGCATTTGTTTAAGCTGCTTTCCAGTGACATTTATTTGGATACATCCATAACAATGAACTAATGAGGCTTGATTTCACCTGGCATTGAAAATGTGCTCACTCGTCAGGACACTATTGTTCAGAGGAGCTAGCCAACAACACAGCCAACACAATCACTTCAAAGCTGGAAAGACTGACAAATAGCTGCACTTTGTGTTGTTTTCTATTGATATTTATGATATTTCTGTATATATATCCATATAAATTAGTCTGTTTCATGATTTCGACTGGCTGAGAAAAGCTGCCTGCCTGTCTGTCTCATCCCAACTCCCAACACGTTCATTACTATGCAACAGCTGGAGATCAAATTTGAATATTGAAACAATCTTACAAATGTCAGAGATGGAGGGGGGCGACGCTATAGACTGTGTCCTTGTTCCAAAGAATGAAAAGTTATACATTATGGAAATGGAGATGGAGATTGGACATGGTTGACAGTCTAACGTGGGTAAAACAGTGCCATGCTTTAGTTTTCCTCCTGCTGTGTTTCTATCATGTCACGATGACAGAAGTCACTGTTCTTTGACAACATGTACCTCGTCAAATGTCATGTACCTCATCAAATGCCATTCAGCTTAATCTTAGCTTTGAAATGAACTTTGTGACAAAATAAGTGAATGTCCTCATTCTGTTGCGATCCAGGGAATTGGCCATGTTGGATTCCCTCGATTACTCTACGTGGAGATGTGAATTATGATATTGACTTGGAGGCCCAATTTCATTTTAGTCGATATAGAAAATGCCAATGGCGTCGGCATGAATGTCATTGCAAGTTATATATAGTCAGCCAGCGTCTTAGAAATACCTCTAGACAAATGTTTTTATAAGTAATTATGCTCTGTCTTAGCACGTTGGGTACTGAATAGCATTTAAACTCCCCGGACGCTGAATAGTATATTGGATGCTTGGTAGTGATTCTGCTATGCTGAACATCAGCAGCTATACTGTATTTGCTCATCATAGAATGCTTTCCCTCTGGAGCTAAACTTCTCAGTCCATGTTCAGAGGTTATTGTGATGTGGACTTGACTGTCTGGAGTTAAACTTCTCAGTCCGTGTTCAGAGGTTATTGTGATGTGGACTTGACTGTCTGGAGCTAAACTTCTCAGTCCGTGTTCAGAGGTTATTGTGATGTGGACTTGACTGTCTGGAGTTAAACTTCTCAGTCCGTGTTCAGAGGTTATTGTGATGTGGACTTGACTGTCTGGTGTTAAACTTCTCAGTCCGTGTTCAGAGGTTATTGTGATGTGGACTTGACTGTCTGGTGTTAAACTTCTCAGTCCGTGTTCAGAGGTTATTGTGATGTGGACTTGACTGTCTGGAGCGAAACTTCTCAGTTTATGTTCAGAGGTTATTGTGATGTATACTTTTTGGCTAGGCGTGTGCGTGTGTGCATGTCTGTGTGTTAGTGTGTGTGTGTGTGTGTGTTTAACACAGAAATTAAATTATGTTAAAGCTGTCAATGTATTTTATTTCATTATTTTTTATTTAACCTTTATTTAGCTAGGCAAGTCAGTTAAGAATAAATTCTTATTTACAATGACGGCCTACCAAAAGGCAAAAGGCCTCCTGCGGGGACGGGGGCTGGGATAAAAAAAAAAGAAAGAAATACGATATAAATATAGGACAAAATATACATCAACACAAGAGAGACAACACAACACTACATAAAGAGAGACCTAAGACAACAACATAGCAAGGCAGCAACACATGACAACACAGCATGGTAGCAACACAACATGGTAGCAGAACAAAACATGGTACAAACATTATTGGGCACAGACAACAGCACAAAGGGCAAGCAGGTAGAGACAACAATATATCACACTAAGCAGCCACAACTGTCAGTACGAGGGTCCAGGATGTGTGTAAGTGTAAAAACATATGATAAACTCAGCAAAAAAGAAACGTCCTCTCAGTGTCAACTGCGTTTATTTTCAGCAAACTTAACGTGTAAATATTTGTATGAACATAACAATATTGAACAACTGAGACATAAACTGAACAAGTTCCACAGACATGTGACTAACAGAGATGGAATAATGTGTCCCTGAACAAAGGGGGGGGGGGTCAAAATCAGAAGCAACAGTCAGTATCTGGTGTGGCCACCAGCTGCATTAAGTACTGCAGTGCATCTCCTCCTCATGGACTGCACCAGATTTGCCAGTTCTTGCTGTGAGATGTTACCCCACTCTTCCACCAAGCCACCTGCAAGTTCCCAGACATTTCTGTGGGGATTGGTCTTAGCCCTCACCCTCCGATCCAACAGGTCCCAGACGGGGTCAATGGGATTGAGATCCGGGCTCTTCGCTGGCCATGGCAGAACACTGACATTCCTGTCTTGCAGGAAATCACACACAGAATGAGCAGTGTGACTGGTGGCATTGTCATGCTGGAGGGTCATGTCAGAATGAGCCTGCAGGAAGTGTACCACAAGAGGAAGAAGGATGTCTTCCCTGTAACGCACAGCATTGAGATTGCCTGCAATGACAACAAGCTCAGTCCGATGATGCTGTGACACACTGCCCCAGACCATGACGGACCCTCCACCTCCAAATCGATCCCGCTCCAGAGTACAGGCCTCGGTGTCAAGCTCATTCCTTCGACGATAAATGCGAATCCGACCATCACCCCTGGTGAGACAAACCCGCGACTTGTCAGTGAAGAGCACTTTTTGCCAGTCCTGTCTTGTCTAGCGGTGGTGGGTTTGTGCCCATAGGCGACGTTGTTGCCGGTGATGTCTGGTGAGGACCTGACTTACAACAGGCCTACAAGCCCTCAGTCCCTCTCAGCCTATTCCGTACAGCCTGAGCACTGATGGAGGGATTGTGCATTCCTGGTGTAACTCGGGCAGTTGTTGTTGCCATCCTGTACCTGTCCCGCAGGTGTGATGTTCGGATGTACCGATCCTGTGCAGGTGTTGTTACACGTGGTCTGCCACTGCGAGGATGATCAGCTGTCCGTCCTGTCTCCCTGTAGTGCAGTCTTAGGCATCTCACAGTACAGACATTGCAATTTATTGCCCTGGCCACATCTGCAGTCCTCATGTCTCCTTGCAGCATGCCTAAGGCATGTTCACGCAGATGAGCAGGGACCCTGGGCATCTTTCTTTTGGTGTTTTTCAGAGTCAGTAGGAAGGCCTCTTTAGTGTCCTACGTTTTCATAACTGTGACCTTAATTGCCTACCGTCTGTAAGCTGTTAGTGTCTTAACGACCGTTCCACAGGTGCATGTTCATTAATTGTTTATGGTTCATTGAACACGCATGGGAAACAGTGTTTAAACTCTTTACAATGAAGATCTGTGAAGTTATTTGGATTTTTACGAATTATCTTTGAAAGACAGTGTCCTGAATAAGGAACGTTTCTTTTTGTGCTGAGTTTATAAACATGAGATCATCACTGCATTGTACCCTGCTTTTACCAAGGATGGCCGTATTATCAGTGACAATGACACAGCACCATATGGGTGTATTGGCTTTGTAATCTACTCCGATATCAATGCGCTCTGGTGATTTGAGAGAGAGCCAGAGAGCAGAATAATGTATGAGTTTACAAACGTCCAACACCTGTTGAATATGACAGATGTCAGTAAACATCGTTAAAAAAAAGGCCAGCATTACAGTTACAGTCACTATCCCTCTAGATCAGTGGTTCCCAAACTGCCGGGCTCGGCGAAAACATTTATTTTGTAAAAACATTTTTGTTTGTTTTCTGGAACTCAGTCTGGCTTTCAACTTCCTCTTGAAAGTTGTAGTAGTAGGATCCTCTTGTCATGTCAGTCATTACAAACCTTGGATAGTGTCACGACTTCCGCCGAAGTCGGTCCCTCTCCTTGTTCGGGCGGCGTTTGGCGGTCGACGTCACTGGCTTTCTAGCCATCGCCGATCCACTTTTCATTTTCCATTTGTATTGTCTTTGTCTTACACACTTGGTTTCAATTCCCCAATTACTTGTTCATTATTTAACCCTCCTTTCCCCCATGTTTGTTTGTGAGTAATTGTTTTTTGTATTGCGGTCCGTATTGTGTGGCCTTGTATTAATGACGTGTATTGTGATATCTCTTATCTGCTGTCCTGCGCCTGACTCATCTCACCAGCTACACACAGATGCTTTACAGAGAGCGATTTATAACTTGTCAGAAATGTCCAGATCAACTAGCCATGTCAGCATATATTTTTTATTTTATTTTTTAAATTATTATTATTTTTTACATTTTACCCCCTTCTCCCCAATTTTCGTGGTATCCAATTGCTAGTAATTACTATCTTGTCTCATCGCTACAACTCCCGTACGGGCTCGGGAGAGACGAAGGTCGAAGCCATGCGTCCTCCGAAACACAACCCAACCAAGCCGCACTGCTTCTTAACACAGCGCGCCTCCAACCCGGAAGCCAGCCGCACCAATGTGTCGGTGGAAACACAGTGCACCTGGCCCCCTTGGTTAGCGCGCACTGCGCCCAGCCCGCCACAGGAGTCGCTGGAGCGCGATGAGACAAGGGAATCCCTACCGGCCAAACCCTCCCTAACCCGGACGACGCTAGGCCAATTGTGCGTCACCCCACGGACCTCCCGGTTGCGGCCGGCTGCGTCAGAGCCTGGGCGCGAACCCAGAGTCTCTGGTGGCGCAGCAGTGCCCTAGACCACTGCACCACCCGGGAGGCCCAGCATATATTTTTTTAGCTAGGTTTTTTTGCCCGTAGGTTTTGTTATAACATTTGAGTCACTCTAACTGCAAAATGTGTAGAATTGCATGAAAAAAGCTTTAAAACCTGCAAAAATGTTTATCCCCCAACAAGAGGAGTGTGAACAGTTTGTGTCATGAATAGTGCTTGTGTTTATGGAAAAAGATATGACGCTGAAAGGTGACCTGAGTGAAAACGTTTCAGAACCCCCTAGAAAACCAGCTCTGCGAGAATGAGAAAAATGGTTAGAGTGAGGTGTACTCTCATTTGTTTTTCGAAGTAGCTAGCAAGCTAGCCAACTTTAGCCAGTTAGCTTGAGTGCTTGACTGACGTTGTGAAGTCAGAACGCTCAGATCAACCGTACTCCTCGACCAGTGCGTCCAGTGAGCTCTCTGAACGCTCCGAGAGCAAAAAGCTTTGAAATAACAAACAAAAAATCTGACAATGCGCTAAATTTACGGATGACCCAGTGCACTCTGACACGCTGGAGGCAATTTATGAACGCAGACCCTGTTTATATCAACCTAACAGCATCCTGTTTATATCAACCTAACAGCATCCTGTTTATATCAACCTAACAGCACTGTGTTTATATCAACCCAACAGCATCCTGTTTATATCAACCTAACAGCATCCTGTTTATATCAACCTAACAGCATCCTGTTTATATCAACCTAACAGCACTATGTTTATATCAACCTAACAGCATCCTGTTTATATCAACCTAACAGCATCCTGTTTATATCAACCTAACAACATCCTGTTTATATCAACCTAACAACATCCTGTTTATATCAACCTAACAGCATCCTGTTTATATCAACCTAACAGCACTATGTTTATATCAACCTAACAGCATCCTGTTTATATCAACCTAACAGCATCCTGTTTATATCAACCTAACAACATCCTGTTTATATCAACCTAACAGCACTGTGTTTATATCAACCTAACAGCATCCTGTTTATATCAACCTAACAGCATCCTGTTTATATCAACCTAACAGCACTGTGTTTATATCAACCTAACAGCATCCTGTTTATATCAACCTAATGTCACAAGCCGGCTCATAGCCTGTGACAAATGAGAGGACACGAACAACAGGTATAGGCCAATTTAAAAGTATTCTTTATTATTAAACAAACTATTAACTTAAACTAAGAAAAAGGAATGAGGTGTGGATGTATCATAATGTAAGGTGTATGTAAAGTGCATGGGTGCATGAATATGTGTGTGTGAACATGACTGAGTGAAAACTATGCAAAACTAAAAAGGAACAAACAAATCATGAGTATACCTGGAGGAGCAGAGAGAGAGAGAGAGCAAGAGTGATTAGTGACAGCTTTATACCCTGAGCCCAGGTGGCTCCAATCACTTAACGACCCTCCTCTGCCTGCAGGAGGAACCGCCCCCTGCACTGCAGAGGAGGAGCCGTGACACTAACAACATCCTGTTTATATCAACCTAACAACATCCTGTTTATATCAACCTAACAGCACTATGTTTATATCAACCTAACAACATCCTGTTTATATCAACCTAACAGCATCCTGTTTATATCAACCTAACAGCACTGTGTTTATATCAACCTAACAGCATCCTGTTTATATCAACCTAACAACATCCTGTTTATATCAACCTAACAGCATCCTGTTTATATCAACCTAACAGCATCCTGTTTATATCAACCTAACAGCATCCTGTTTATATCAACCTAACAGCACTATGTTTATATCAACCTAACAGCATCCTGTTTATATCAACCTAACAGCACTATGTTTATATCAACCTAACAGCATCCTGTTTATATCAACCTAACAGCATCCTGTTTATATCAACCTAACAGCATCCTGTTTATGTCAACCTAACAGCACTGTGTTTATATCAACCTAACAGCATCCTGTTTATATCAACCTAACAGCATCCTGTTTATATCAACCTAACAGCATCCTGTTTATATCAACCTAACAGCATCCTGTTTATATCAACCTAACAGCATCCTGTTTATATCAACCTAACAGCATCCTGTTTATATCAACCTAACAGCATCCTGTTTATATCAACCTAACAACATCCTGTTTATATCAACCTAACAGCATCCTGTTTATATCAACCTAACAGCATCCTGTTTATATCAACCTAACAGCATCCTGTTTATATCAACCTAACAGCATCCTGTTTATATCAACCTAACAGCATCCTGTTTATATCAACCTAACAACATCCTGTTTATATCAACCTAACAACATCCTGTTTATATCAACCTAACAGCACTGTGTTTATATCAACCTAACAGCATCCTGTTTATATCAACCTAACAACATCCTGTTTATATCAACCTAACAACATCCTGTTTATATCAACCTAACAGCACTGTGTTTATATCAACCTAACAGCACTATGTTTATATCAACCTAACAGCATCCTGTTTATATCAACCTAACAGCATCCTGTTTATATCAACCTAACAGCACTATGTTTATATCAACCTAACAGCATCCTGTTTATATCAACCTAACAGCACTGTGTTTATATCAACCTAACAGCATCCTGTTTATATCAACCTAACAGCATCCTGTTTATATCAACCTAACAGCATCCTGTTTATATCAACCTAACAGCATCCTGTTTATATCAACCTAACAGCATCCTGTTTATATCAACCTAACAGCACTGTGTTTATATCAACCTAACAGCATCCTGTTTATATCAACCTAACAACATCCTGTTTATATCAACCTAACAGCATCCTGTTTATATCAACCTAACAGCACTATGTTTATATCAACCTAACAGCATCCTGTTTATATCAACCTAACAACATCCTGTTTATATCAACCTAACAACATCCTGTTTATATCAACCTAACAGCATCCTGTTTATATCAACCTAACAGCATCCTGTTTATATCAACCTAACAACATCCTGTTTATATCAACCTAACAGCACTATGTTTATATCAACCTAACAACATCCTGTTTATATCAACCTAACAACATCCTGTTTATATCAACCTAACAGCATCCTGTTTATATCAACCTAACAGCATCCTGTTTATATCAACCTAACAGCACTATGTTTATATCAACCTAACAGCACTATGTTTATATCAACCTAACAGCACTATGTTTATATCAACCTAACAACATCCTGTTTATATCAACCTAACAGCACTGTGTTTATATCAACCTAACAGCATCCTGTTTATATCAACCTAACAGCACTATGTTTATATCAACCTAACAGCATCCTGTTTATATCAACCTAACAGCATCCTGTTTATATCAACCTAACAGCACTGTGTTTATATCAACCTAACAGCACTATGTTTATATCAACCTAACAGCACTGTGTTTATATCAACCTAACAGCACTGTGTTTATATCAACCTAACAGCATCCTGTTTATATCAACCTAACAACATCCTGTTTATATCAACCTAACAACATCCTGTTTATATCAACCTAACAACATCCTGTTTATATCAACCTAACAGCATCCTGTTTATATCAACCTAACAACATCCTGTTTATATCAACCTAACAACATCCTGTTTATATCAACCTAACAACATCCTGTTTATATCAACCTAACAGCACTATGTTTATATCAACCTAACAGCACTGTGTTTATATCAACCTAACAGCACTGTGTTTATATCAACCTAACAGCACTGTGTTTATATCAACCTAACAGCACTGTGTTTATATCAACCTAACAGCACTATGTTTATATCAACCTAACAGCATCCTGTTTATATCAACCTAACAGCACTATGTTTATATCAACCTAACAGCACTATGTTTATATCAACCTAACAGCATCCTGTTTATATCAACCTAACAGCACTATGTTTATATCAACCTAACAGCACTGTGTTTATATCAACCTAACAGCATCCTGTTTATATCAACCTAACAGCATCCTGTTTATATCAACCTAACAGCATCCTGTTTATATCAACCTAACAACATCCTGTTTATATCAACCTAACAACATCCTGTTTATATCAACCTAACAACATCCTGTTTATATCAACCTAACAGCACTGTGTTTATATCAACCTAACAGCACTGTGTTTATATCAACCTAACAGCACTATGTTTATATCAACCTAACAGCATCCTGTTTATATCAACCTAACAGCATCCTGTTTATATCAACCTAACAGCATCCTGTTTATATCAACCTAACAGCATCCTGTTTATATCAACCTAACAGCATCCTGATTATATCAACCTAACAGCATCCTGTTTATATCAACCTAACAGCACTATGTTTATATCAACCTAACAGCACTATGTTTATATCAACCTAACAGCACTATGTTTATATCAACCTAACAGCATCCTGTTTATATCAACCTAACAACATCCTGTTTATATCAACCTAACAGCATCCTGTTTATATCAACCTAACAGCACTGTGTTTATATCAACCTAACAACATCCTGTTTATATCAACCTAACAACATCCTGTTTATATCAACCTAACAGCATCCTGTTTATATCAACCTAACAGCACTGTGTTTATATCAACCTAACAGCACTGTGTTTATATCAACCTAACAGCATCCTGTTTATATCAACCTAACAGCATCCTGTTTATATCAACCTAACAACATCCTGTTTATATCAACCTAACAGCATCCTGTTTATATCAACCTAACAGCACTATGTTTATATCAACCTAACAGCATCCTGTTTATATCAACCTAACAGCACTGTGTTTATATCAACCTAACAGCACTATGTTTATATCAACCTAACAACATCCTGTTTATATCAACCTAACAGCACTATGTTTATATCAACCTAACAACATCCTGTTTATATCAACCTAACAGCACTGTGTTTATGTCAACCTAACAGCACTGTGTTTATATCAACCTAACAGCACTATGTTTATATCAACCTAACAGCATCCTGTTTATATCAACCTAACAGCATCCTGTTTATATCAACCTAACAGCATCCTGTTTATATCAACCTAACAGCATCCTGTTTATATCAACCTAACAGCATCCTGTTTATATCAACCTAACAGCACTATGTTTATATCAACCTAACAGCACTATGTTTATATCAACCTAACAGCATCCTGTTTATATCAACCTAACAGCACTATGTTTATATCAACCTAACAGCATCCTGTTTATATCAACCTAGCAGCACTGTGTTTATATCAACCTAACAACATACTGTTTATATCAACCTAACAGCACTATGTTTATATCAACCTAACAGCATCCTGTTTATATCAACCTAACAGCACTATGTTTATATCAACCTAACAGCATCCTGTTTATATCAACCTAACAGCATCCTGTTTATATCAACCTAACAGCACTGTGTTTATATCAACCTAACAGCATCCTGTTTATATCAACCTAACAGCATCCTGTTTATATCAACCTAACAGCATCCTGTTTATATCAACCTAACAGCACTGTGTTTATATCAACCTAACAGCACTGTGTTTATATCAACCTAACAGCACTATGTTTATATCAACCTAACAGCATCCTGTTTATATCAACCTAACAGCATCCTGTTTATATCAACCTAACAGCATCCTGTTTATATCAACCTAACAGCATCCTGTTTATATCAACCTAACAGCACTATGTTTATATCAACCTAACAGCATCCTGTTTATATCAACCTAACAGCACTATGTTTATATCAACCTAACAGCATCCTGTTTATATCAACCTAACAGCATCCTGTTTATATCAACCTAACAACATCCTGTTTATATCAACCTAACAGCACTATGTTTATATCAACCTAACAGCACTATGTTTATATCAACCTAACAGCATCCTGTTTATATCAACCTAACAGCATCCTGTTTATATCAACCTAACAACATCCTGTTTATATCAACCTAACAGCATCCTGTTTATATCAACCTAACAGCACTATGTTTATATCAACCTAACAGCATCCTGTTTATATCAACCTAACAGCATCCTGTTTATATCAACCTAACAGCACTATGTTTATATCAACCTAACAGCACTATGTTTATATCAACCTAACAGCATCCTGTTTATATCAACCTAACAGCACTATGTTTATATCAACCTAACAGCACTGTGTTTATATCAACCTAACAGCACTGTGTTTATATCAACCTAACAGCATCCTGTTTATATCAACCTAACAGCACTATGTTTATATCAACCTAACAGCACTATGTTTATATCAACCTAACAGCATCCTGTTTATATCAACCTAACAGCACTATGTTTATATCAACCTAACAGCACTATGTTTATATCAACCTAACAGCATCCTGTTTATATCAACCTAACAGCACTATGTTTATATCAACCTAACAGCACTGTGTTTATATCAACCTAACAGCACTGTGTTTATATCAACCTAACAGCACTATGTTTATATCAACCTAACAGCACTATGTTTATATCAACCTAACAGCACTGTGTTTATATCAACCTAACAGCACTGTGTTTTTAATCAACCTAACAGCACTATGTTTATATCAACCTAACAGCATCCTGTTTATATCAACCTAACAGCATCCTGTTTATATCAACCTAACAGCACTGTGTTTATATCAACCTAACAACATCCTGTTTATATCAACTTAACAACATCCTGTTTATATCAACCTAACAACATCCTGTTTATATCAACCTAACAACATCCTGTTTATATCAACCTAACAGCACTATGTTTATATCAACCTAACAGCATCCTGTTTATATCAACCTAACAGCATCCTGTTTATATCAACCTAACAGCACTGTGTTTATATCAACCTAACAGCACTATGTTTATATCAACCTAACAGCACTATGTTTATATCAACCTAACAACATCCTGTTTATATCAACCTAACAACATCCTGTTTATATCAACCTAACAGCACTATGTTTATATCAACCTAACAGCATCCTGTTTATATCAACCTAACAGCACTGTGTTTATATCAACCTAACAGCATCCTGTTTATATCAACCTAACAGCATCCTGTTTATATCAACCTAACAGCATCCTGTTTATATCAACCTAACAGCATCCTGTTTATATCAACCTAACAACATCCTGTTTATATCAACCTAACAACATCCTGTTTATATCAACCTAACAGCACTATGTTTATATCAACCTAACAGCATCCTGTTTATATCAACCTAACAGCACTATGTTTATATCAACCTAACAACATCCTGTTTATATCAACCTAACAACATCCTGTTTATATCAACCTAACAGCACTATGTTTATATCAACCTAACAGCATCCTGTTTATATCAACCTAACAGCACTATGTTTATATCAACCTAACAGCATCCTGTTTATATCAACCTAACAGCATCCTGTTTATATCAACCTAACAGCACTATGTTTATATCAACATAACAGCATCCTGTTTATATCAACCTAACAGCATCCTGTTTATATCAACCTAACAACATCCTGTTTATATCAACCTAACAGCATCCTGTTTATATCAACCTAACAACATCCTGTTTATATCAACCTAACAGCACTATGTTTATATCAACCTAACAGCATCCTGTTTATATCAACCTAACAGCATCCTGTTTATATCAACCTAACAACATCCTGTTTATATCAACCTAACAGCATCCTGTTTATATCAACCTAACAGCACTGTGTTTATATCAACCTAACAGCATCCTGTTTATATCAACCTAACAGCATCCTGTTTATATCAACCTAACAGCATCCTGTTTATATCAACCTAACAGCATACTGTTTATATCAACCTAACAGCATCCTGTTTATATCAACCTAACAGCACTATGTTTATATCAACCTAACAGCATCCTGTTTATATCAACCTAACAGCATCCTGTTTATATCAACCTAACAGCATCCTGTTTATATCAACCTAACAACATCCTGTTTATATCAACCTAACAGCATCCTGTTTATATCAACCTAACAGCACTGTGTTTATATCAACCTAACAGCATCCTGTTTATATCAACCTAACAGCACTGTGTTTATATCAACCTAACAGCATCCTGTTTATATCAACCTAACAGCATCCTGTTTATATCAACCTAACAACATCCTGTTTATATCAACCTAACAACATCCTGTTTATATCAACCTAACATCATCCTGTTTATATCAACCTAACAGCATCCTGTTTATATCAACCTAACAGCACTGTGTTTATATCAACCTAACAGCACTGTGTTTATATCAACCTAACAGCATCCTGTTTATATCAACCTAACAGCACTGTGTTTATATCAACCTAACAGCATCCTGTTTATATCAACCTAACAACATCCTGTTTATATCAACCTAACAGCACTGTGTTTATATCAACCTAACAGCACTATGTTTATATCAACCTAGCAGCATCCTGTTTATATCAACCTAACAGCACTATGTTTATATCAACCTAACAGCATCCTGTTTATATCAACCTAACAGCATCCTGTTTATATCAACCTAACAGCATCCTGTTTATATCAACCTAACAGCACTGTGTTTATATCAACCTAACAGCACTGTGTTTATATCAACCTAACAGCACTATGTTTATATCAACCTAACAGCATCCTGTTTATATCAACCTAACAGCATCCTGTTTATATCAACCTAACAGCATCCTGTTTATATCAACCTAACAGCATCCTGTTTATATCAACCTAACAGCATCCTGTTTATATCAACCTAACAGCATCCTGTTTATATCAACCTAACAGCACTATGTTTATATCAACCTAACAGCACTATGTTTATATCAACCTAACAGCATCCTGTTTATATCAACCTAACAACATCCTGTTTATATACACCTAACAGCATCCTGTTTATATCAACCTAACAGCACTGTGTTTATATCAACCTAACAACATCCTGTTTATATCAACCTAACAGCATCCTGTTTATATCAACCTAACAGCATCCTGTTTATATCAACCTAACAGCACTATGTTTATATCAACCTAACAGCACTATGTTTATATCAACCTAACAGCATCCTGTTTATATCAACCTAACAACATCCTGTTTATATCAACCTAACAGCATCCTGTTTATATCAACCTAACAGCACTGTGTTTATATCAACCTAACAACATCCTGTTTATATCAACCTAACAGCATCCTGTTTATATCAACCTAACAGCATCCTGTTTATATCAACCTAACAGCACTGTGTTTATATCAACCTAACAGCATCCTGTTTATATCAACCTAACAGCATCCTGTTTATATCAACCTAACAACATCCTGTTTATATCAACCTAACAACATCCTGTTTATATCAACCTAACAGCATCCTGTTTATATCAACCTAACAGCACTATGTTTATATCAACCTAACAGCATCCTGTTTATATCAACCTAACAGCACTGTGTTTATATCAACCTAACAGCACTATGTTTATATCAACCTAACAACATCCTGTTTATATCAACCTAACAGCACTATGTTTATATCAACCTAACAACATCCTGTTTATATCAACCTAACAGCACTGTGTTTATATCAACCTAACAGCACTGTGTTTATATCAACCTAACAGCACTGTGTTTATATCAACCTAACAGCATCCTGTTTATATCAACCTAACAGCATCCTGTTTATATCAACCTAACAGCATCCTGTTTATATCAACCTAACAGCATCCTGTTTATATCAACCTAACAGCATCCTGTTTATATCAACCTAACAGCATCCTGTTTATATCAACCTAACAGCACTATGTTTATATCAACCTAACAGCACTATGTTTATATCAACCTAACAGCATCCTGTTTATATCAACCTAACAGCATCCTGTTTATATCAACCTAACAGCACTATGTTTATATCAACCTAACAGCATCCTGTTTATATCAACCTAGCAGCACTGTGTTTATATCAACCTAACAACATACTGTTTATATCAACCTAACAGCACTATGTTTATATCAACCTAACAGCACTGTGTTTATATCAACCTAACAGCATCCTGTTTATATCAACCTAACAGCATCCTGTTTATATCAACCTAACAGCATCCTGTTTATATCAACCTAACAGCACTGTGTTTATATCAACCTAACAGCACTGTGTTTATATCAACCTAACAGCACTATGTTTATATCAACCTAACAGCATCCTGTTTATATCAACCTAACAGCATCCTGTTTATATCAACCTAACAGCATCCTGTTTATATCAACCTAACAGCATCCTGTTTATATCAACCTAACAGCATCCTGTTTATATCAACCTAACAGCACTATGTTTATATCAACCTAACAGCATCCTGTTTATATCAACCTAACAGCACTATGTTTATATCAACCTAACAGCATCCTGTTTATATCAACCTAACAGCATCCTGTTTATATCAACCTAACAGCACTATGTTTATATCAACCTAACAGCATCCTGTTTATATCAACCTAACAGCATCCTGTTTATATCAACCTAACAGCACTGTGTTTATATCAACCTAACAGCACTATGTTTATATCAACCTAGCAGCATCCTGTTTATATCAACCTAACAGCATCCTGTTTATATCAACCTAACAGCATCCTGTTTATATCAACCTAACAGCATCCTGTTTATATCAACCTAACAGCATCCTGTTTATATCAACCTAACAGCATCCTGTTTATATCAACCTAACAGCATCCTGTTTATATCAACCTAACAGCATCCTGTTTATATCAACCTAACAGCATCCTGTTTATATCAACCTAACAGCACTATGTTTATATCAACCTAACAGCACTATGTTTATATCAACCTAACAGCACTATGTTTATATCAACCTAACAGCATCCTGTTTATATCAACCTAACAGCATCCTGTTTATATCAACCTAACAGCACTATGTTTATATCAACCTAACAGCACTATGTTTATAGCAACCTAACAGCACTGTGTTTATATCAACCTAACAACATCCTGTTTATATCAACCTAACAACATCCTGTTTATATCAACCTAACAACATCCTGTTTATATCAACCTAACAACATCCTGTTTATATCAACCTAACAACATCCTGTTTATATCAACCTAACAGCACTATGTTTATATCAACCTAACAGCACTATGTTTATATCAACCTAACAGCATCCTGTTTATATCAACCTAACAACATCCTGTTTATATCAACCTAACAACATCCTGTTTATATCAACCTAACAACATCCTGTTTATATCAACCTAACAGCACTATGTTTATATCAACCTAACAGCATCCTGTTTATATCAACCTAACAGCACTGTGTTTATATCAACCTAACAGCATCCTGTTTATATCAACCTAACAGCATCCTGTTTATATCAACCTAACAGCATCCTGTTTATATCAACCTAACAGCATCCTGTTTATATCAACCTAACAACATCCTGTTTATATCAACCTAACAACATCCTGTTTATATCAACCTAACAGCACTATGTTTATATCAACCTAACAGCATCCTGTTTATATCAACCTAACAGCATCCTGTTTATATCAACCTAACAGCACTATGTTTATATCAACCTAACAACATCCTGTTTATATCAACCTAACAACATCCTGTTTATATCAACCTAACAGCACTATGTTTATATCAACCTAACAGCACTGTGTTTATATCAACCTAACAGCACTATGTTTATATCAACCTAACAGCATCCTGTTTATATCAACCTAACAACATCCTGTTTATATCAACCTAACAGCACTATGTTTATATCAACCTAACAGCACTATGTTTATATCAACCTAACAACATCCTGTTTATATCAACCTAACAGCATCCTGTTTATATCAACCTAACAGCACTATGTTTATATCAACCTAACAGCATCCTGTTTATATCAACCTAACAGCATCCTGTTTATATCAACCTAACAGCATCCTGTTTATATCAACCTAACAACATCCTGTTTATATCAACCTAACAGCACTGTGTTTATATCAACCTAACAACATCCTGTTTATATCAACCTAACAGCATCCTGTTTATATCAACCTAACAGCATCCTGTTTATATCAACCTAACAACATCCTGTTTATATCAACCTAACAGCATCCTGTTTATATCAACCTAACAACATCCTGTTTATATCAACCTAACAGCACTATGTTTATATCAACCTAACAGCATCCTGTTTATATCAACCTAACAGCATCCTGTTTATATCAACCTAACAGCATCCTGTTTATATTAACCTAACAACATCCTGTTTATATCAACCTAACAGCACTATGTTTATATCAACCTAACAGCACTATGTTTATATCAACCTAACAACATCCTGTTTATATCAACCTAACAGCATCCTGTTTATATCAACCTAACAACATCCTGTTTATATCAACCTAACAACATCCTGTTTATATCAACCTAACAGCACTATGTTTATATCAACCTAACAGCACTATGTTTATATCAACCTAACAACATCCTGTTTATATCAACCTAACAACATCCTGTTTATATCAACCTAACAGCACTGTGTTTATATCAACCTAACAGCACTGTGTTTATATCAACCTAACAGCACTGTGTTTATATCAACCTAACAGCATCCTGTTTATATCAACCTAACAGCATCCTGTTTATATCAACCTAACAGCACTGTGTTTATATCAACCTAACAGCACTGTGTTTATATCAACCTAACAGCATCCTGTTTATATCAACCTAACAGCACTATGTTTATATCAACCTAACAGCATCCTGTTTATATCAACCTAACAGCATCCTGTTTATATCAACCTAACAGCATCCTGTTTATATCAACCTAACAGCACTATGTTTATATCAACCTAACAGCATCCTGTTTATATCAACCTAACAGCATCCTGTTTATATCAACCTAACAGCATCCTGTTTATATCAACCTAACAGCATCCTGTTTATATCAACCTAACAGCATACTGTTTATATCAACCTAACAGCATCCTGTTTATATCAACCTAACAGCACTATGTTTATATCAACCTAACAGCATCCTGTTTATATCAACCTAACAGCATCCTGTTTATATCAACCTAACAGCATCCTGTTTATATCAACCTAACAGCACTGTGTTTATATCAACCTAACAGCATCCTGTTTATATCAACCTAACAGCACTGTGTTTATATCAACCTAACAGCATCCTGTTTATATCAACCTAACAGCATCCTGTTTATATCAACCTAACAGCACTGTGTTTATATCAACCTAACAACATCCTGTTTATATCAACCTAACAGCACTATGTTTATATCAACCTAACAACATCCTGTTTATATCAACCTAACAACATCCTGTTTATATCAACCTAACAACATCCTGTTTATATCAACCTAACAGCATCCTGTTTATATCAACCTAACAGCATCCTGTTTATATCAACCTAACAGCACTGTGTTTATATCAACCTAACAGCACTGTGTTTATATCAACCTAACAGCATCCTGTTTATATCAACCTAACAGCACTGTGTTTATATCAACCTAACAGCATCCTGTTTATATCAACCTAACAGCATCCTGTTTATATCAACCTAACAGCATCCTGTTTATATCAACCTAACAGCATCCTGTTTATATCAACCTAACAGCACTGTGTTTATATCAACCTAACAGCATCCTGTTTATATCAACCTAACAGCACTGTGTTTATATCAACCTAACAGCATCCTGTTTATATCAACCTAACAGCACTGTGTTTATATCAACCTAACAACATCCTGTTTATATCAACCTAACAGCATCCTGTTTATATCAACCTAACAGCATCCTGTTTATATCAACCTAACAGCATCCTGTTTATATCAACCTAACAGCATCCTGTTTATATCAACCTAACAGCATCCTGTTTATATCAACCTAACAGCATCCTGTTTATATCAACCTAACAACATCCTGTTTATATCAACCTAACAACATCCTGTTTATATCAACCTAACAGCATCCTGTTTATATCAACCTAACAGCATCCTGTTTATATCAACCTAACAGCACTATGTTTATATCAACCTAACAGCATCCTGTTTATATCAACCTAACAGCACTGTGTTTATATCAACCTAACAGCATCCTGTTTATATCAACCTAACAACATCCTGTTTATATCAACCTAGCAGCATCCTGTTTATATCAACCTAACAGCATCCTGTTTATATCAACCTAACAGCATCCTGTTTATATCAACCTAACAACATCCTGTTTATATCAACCTAACAGCACTGTGTTTATATCAACCTAACAGCATCCTGTTTATATCAACCTAACAGCACTGTGTTTATATCAACCTAACAGCATCCTGTTTATATCAACCTAACAGCATCCTGTTTATATCAACCTAACAACATCCTGTTTATATCAACCTAACAGCATCCTGTTTATATCAACCTAACAGCACTATGTTTATATCAACCTAACAGCATCCTGTTTATATCAACCTAACAGCATCCTGTTTATATCAACCTAACAGCACTATGTTTATATCAACCTAACAGCACTATGTTTATATCAACCTAACAGCATCCTGTTTATATCAACCTAACAGCATCCTGTTTATATCAACCTAACAGCATCCTGTTTATATCAACCTAACAGCATCCTGTTTATATCAACCTAACAGCATCCTGTTTATATCAACCTAGCAGCACTGTGTGTATTATTTTCCAGCTAAAAGCTGTGTACTATTAACAAGTGATTATACTGTAAGCTCCTTACCCTTTCTTTCCCTGCTATTGACTGACGCACAGTCAGAGTCCCATTAGATTCTGCTGCTGTGAACCTTACCGTCTGTCTGTCTGCATGGCAGGAGAGGAGGAGAGGAAGGATAGGGGGAGAAGAGGTAGAGAGGAGGGAGTAAGTGGGAAAGGAGAGGAGACAGACGGATGGAGGGAGAGGAGAGCGAGAATAGAGATGTAGGGAGAGGAGAGGACCAGGGAGATAGAGGGGAGAGTCGTTTTTTTACGCAGACGCTCTCTATCTTCCCATCTCTCTTTTCAATTACCTCTCCTCTCATGTCACGCTCTTTGTCATTATCTGTTTCTCCTCTCTGACAGAATCTATTTCCTTATCCTCCTCTCTCTTGCTCTTGTCATCAGCATCTTACTCTCCTCTCTCTCTCTTCCCTCTATACCTGCATCTCTTTCCCTCTTTGTCAGAATCTCTTCCCTCTTTCTCTTCGCCCCTTACTCTCTCTATTCTTTCTATCCCCCTTCACTCGCTCGCTTCTCCCTTCGCTCCCTCTGCTCTTTGTCTGTCACATCCCTCTCTCCCCTGCCAGACCCCCAGCTGTGACTGCTCCGGCGTGGCAACAGTTGTCATGGAAACAGTCCTCTTAGCTCGTTACCATGCGGCAAGTTTTGTTTTATTGTTTTTACTTCCTGTTTTCCCCTAATTATACGGCACTGCCAGGAACACATTACATCACCCTGGCAGGTACATGCAGAAGGCAGCAGCTTTTCATTATTTTTCAGGTTTGCTGATTCATGATTGAAAAGCATCTTATCAAATGTAATAATAAGTGAAACAAAAAAAAAATCATCCCAGAACGTTCTGAATAATTTCAATGATAAATAACATTTCATAACATTGGGAATAATTTAATATATAGAATTGCCCCCACAACAAAATTGCAAGGAGCTATCTGTAGAGCTCTGAGATTTGTGATGAGGCCTATGTCTGGGGAATGGTATAAAGCATTTTCTAGAGTGTTGAACGTTTCCAAGAGCACAGTGGTCTCCAAAACAATATGAAACTACCCAGGCGCTGCCTAGAGCTGGCTGTCTGACCAAATTGAGCAACCGGGCAAGAAGGACCTTGGTCAGGGACATGACCGTTGACAGAACTACAGAGTTCCTTGACTGAGATGGGAGAACCTGCCAGAAGGACAATAGACTCTACAGAACCACCAATCTGGGCTTCATGGGAGAGTGGCCAGATGGAAGCCACTGCTACGAGTAAGGCACATGACAGCACGCCTGGAATTTGCAAAAAGATTCTGTGGTCTGATGAAACAAAAATTTTAAACCAGGCACAGCTCATCACCCGTCTAACACCATCCCTACCGTGAGGCATGGTGGTGACCAGCATAATGCTATGGGGATGCTTTTCAGCGACACGGACTGGGAGACTGGTAAGGCTAGAGGGAAAAATGAATGGATCCAAATACAGAGTGACAATTACATTGGGGCAAAGAGTTATATTCCAACAGGACAATGACCCCAAGCATACAGCCAAAGCAACGCTGGAATGGCTTCAGAACAAGAATGTGAAAGTCCTTGAGTGGTACTGTAACAGCGTTCCTCTCTCTCTTCATAAGAAGAGGAGGAGTAGTGATCGAGCCAAGGCGCAGCGGGTTGTGAATACATGATGAATTTTATTTACAATACAAAACGAAACAAACTATACTTGAATAAACTAACAAAATAACAAAACGAAAATAGACAGACTTAGTACGACGAACTGACATAACACACGCAGAACGAACGAACAAGTACTTACTACAAAAACGCACGAACAAACCGAAACAATCCCGTATGGTGTAACATCGACACAGACACAGGAGACAATCACCCACAAACAAACAGTGAGAACACCCTACCTAAATATGACTCTTAATTAGAGGAGAACGCAAAACACCTGCCTCTAATTAAGAGCCATACCAGGCAACCAAAACCAACATAGAAACAGATAACATAGACTGCCCACCCAAAACACATGCCCTGACCTAAACACATACAAAAAACAACATAAAACAGGTCAGGACCGTTACAGGTACAGCCAAAGCCCAGATTTGAATCCCATAGAAAATCTGTGGAAAGACTTGAAGATTGCTGTTCACTGCTGCTCCCCATCTAATTTATGAGATTGAGAAAATCTGCAAGGAAGAATGGGAGAAAATCCCCAAATCCAGATGTGCAAAGCTGATACAGACACACCCAAGACAACTCAAAGCTGTAATTGCCACCAAATATGCTTCTACAAAGTATTGACTCAGGGGTGTGAATACTTACACTACTGTTCAAAAGTTTGGGGTCACTTAGAAATGTCCTTGTTTTTGAAAGAGAAGCATTTTTTGTCCATTTAAAATAACATCAAATTGATCAGAAACACAGTGCAATATTTAACGAAGCTGCCAGTTGAGGACTTGTGAGGCGTCTGTTTCTCAAACTACCGGAGCCTCCCACTCCTCTTTCTATTTTGGTTAGAGCCATTTTGCGCTGTTCTGTGAAGGGAGTAGTACACAGCGTTGTACGATATCTTCAGTTGCTTGGCAATTTCTCGCATGGAATACTTTCCGAAGGCACTGTATGGCCACAGTCTGGCAGTGATCACCTGCCGGGTGTCGACGCACGGTGGGGAGAGGCATATGTAAAATAAATAGGAAACTGTTCATTGTACATTCAAAATACAAACAATGTACATTTAAGTATAGCAAATTCCTTTTTTTTTTTTTTTTTACTATAATAGATTGATTCTTAAATGTGTGGTATCCATTTAATGTATTGAACAGAGTGCACTGTCTGTGGGATTAGGGCTGGATGGTAAACGGTAAAAAACTATATACCAGTATTCATTCATGGACTGGTTTGGATTTTTACTTTGCCTTTTATAATGGCATTTTATTTGTTTGATTTGATGCAATATGTAATTCAGTAATGACTCGAAGAAATGATGTGACTCGTCTGTTTTATGGCCAGTAAGAAGCTGCTAACAGCTGAGAACTGCTAGCTATTCATTTAATTTCTAGTCAACAACTTCAGGAGGGCAAGCTTGTCAAATAGCCAGTGAAAGAAGATAATTAGTCTCATGAAGGAAACAGGTTTTTTTGATAAAACAGAGGCAAACTAAGACAAAAGAAACGTGCAGGAAATTAAGACATAGATGAAAATGCTAGAAGTCAATTCGTAAGTCGCTCTGGATAAGAGCGTCTGCTAAATGACTTAAATGTAAATGTAATGTAAATGATTGCTGGAATTGAACAAATGACTATGCAAATGGCAAACCATCGTATCGAGTACCAGAGTTTGAGGCTACAAAAGAGGATTTGGATTCCTATACAGTGTTCTACAAATAGGATTACTTTACTGTCCGTTTTTGCCCTCCTATTATTTTTGGTTAAAGTTGGGTTGAACAGTAGCCTATAAACCAATCAGAATGTAGAAAACCAATTAAAACCATTTAGAATGAATTTGTTTCCATGCACTACCCATAAAGCATATTTTCGAACTTGTATTATTCAGAAACATAGAATACTGTCATTCCACCAAAAAAAATAGAAAATATTGGGATATGATATTTTGGCCCTATTACCCAGCCCTATGTAAAATAGATACACTATGCAGATATCGACATTTCCTGGTTGCTAAAATTCTAACAGTTCGCCTAATTTCAGTTTGTGACAAAGCAAGCTAATTTAGTGTTGACAATCATTGTACCATCTAAACCGCTGTGAAAAATATTTTCCAAAAACAAAAATATTGTATTTTTCAGCTGTTTGAAGCTGGTGTACAAAACCGAAAGTAAAATACGTAAAAAACTAAACTTAAGCAAGGGAAGCATAGAAATAGTGCGCATAGAACAGATATGCCATGTACCGCTTCTTAAACTTGCTTTTTAAGATAATGACAGATCTATAATCTATAAATATTTCTATGTGAATTTGTTCAGGTAACCCAAAAAGTTACATATTGCTGCTTTAAGTCTGAGCTGATATTGGCTGTGAGTGGTACTTCTAATAGTACAGGGGGGTGTATAGGTTGCATGGTCCTTCATGCAGATTTAATGAGCTAGTGGTTAGGCCTTCTGTCATTCAGTCAGTACAGAGCTGCTCCCAAGTGCTCAGCTACCGTATGGGACGAACCTGATGAATTCTAACACACACTCGCACGCACGCACGCACGCACGCACACGCACACGCACACACACACACACACTCGCAACAGCTGACATAGACACACAGTGAGCTGAGAGAAACATGAACAGCAGATGTGTGTGTGTGTGTGTGTGTGTGTGTGTGTGTGTGTGTGTGTGACAACTCTTCATAATGAATTTGATAATGTGCAGTCTACAGTATAATTATTTTCCATTAGTCTGGTAGCTATGAAGTCTATTGAATTGATCTTAATGTTTTCTGTCTGAGTGCACCAGCTTAAAGGATCGGACTCTTTTTTTCAATTTTCGCCTTAAATTACATACCCAAATATATCAGCCTGTAGCTCAGGCCCTGAAGCAAGGATATGCATATTCTTGGTACCATTTGAAAGGAAACCCTTTGAAGTGTGTGGAAATGTGAAAGAAATGTAGGAGAATATAACATATTAGATCTGGTAAAAGATAATACAAAGAAATAACCAACTGTTTTTTTGTATTATTTTTGTACCATTATTTTTTTATTTTATTTCACCTTTATTTAACCAGGTAGGCAAGTTGAGAACAAGTTCTCATTTACAATTGCGACCTGGCCAATATAAAGCAAAGCAGTTTGACACATACAACAACACAGAGTTACACATGGAATAAACAAACGTACAGTCAATAATAAAATAATAAAATAAGTCTATATACAAAGTGAGCAAATGAGGTGAGATAAAGGAGGTAAAGGCAAAAAAAAAGGCTATGGTGGCGAAGTAAATACAATATAGCAAGTAAAACACTGGAATGGTAGATTTGCAGTGGAAGAATGTGCAAAGCAGAGATCGAAATAATGGTGTGCAAAGGAGCAAAATAAATAAATAAATACAGTAGTGGGAGAGGTAATTGTTTGGGCTAAATAATAGATGGGCTATGTACAGGTGCAGTAATCTGTGAGCTGCTCTGACAGCTGGTGCTTAAAGCTAGTGAGGGAGGTAAGTGTTTCCAGTTTCAGAGATTTTTGTAGTTCATTCCAGTCATTGGCAGCAGAGAACTGGAAGGAGAGGCGACCAAAGTAAGAATTGTTTTTGGGTGTGACCAGAGAGATATACCTGCTGGAGCCCGTGCTACAGGTGGGTGCTGCTATGGTGACCAGCGAGCTGAGATAAGGGGGGACTTTACCTAGCAGGGTCTTGTAGATGACCTGGAGCCAGTGGGTTTGGTGACGAGTATGAAGCGAGGGCCAGCCAACGAGAGCGTACAGGTCGCAGTGGTGGGTAGTATATGGGGCTTTGGTGACAAAACAGATGGCACTGTGATAGACTGCATCCAATTTATTGAGTAGGGTATTGGAGGCAATTTTGTAAATGACATCGCCGAAGTCGAGGATCGGTAGGATGGTCAGTTTTACGAGGGTATGTTTGGCAGCATGAGTGAAGGATGCTTTGTTGCGAAATAGGAAGCCAATTCTAGATTTCACTTTGGATTGGAGATGTTTGATGTGAGTCTGGAAGGGGAGTTTACAGTCTAACCAGACACCTAGGTATTTGTAGTTGTCCACATATTCTAAGTCAGAACCGTCCAGAGTAGTGGTGTTGGACGGGCGGGCAGGTGCAGGCAGCGATCGGTTGAAGAGCCTGCATTTAGTTTTACCTGTATTTAAGAGCAATTGGAGGCCACGGAAAGAGAGTTGTATGGCATTGAAGCTCATCTAGAGGGTTGTTAACACAGTGTCCAAAGAAGGGCCAGAAGTATACAGAATGGTGTCGTCTGCGTAGATGTGGATCAGAGACTCACCAGCAGCAAGAGCGACATCATTGATGTATACAGAGATGAGAGTCGGTCCAAGAATTGAACCCTGTGGCACGCCCATAGAGACTGCCAGAGGCCCGGACAACAGGCCCTCTGATTTGACACACTGAACTCTATCAGAGAAGTAGTTGGTGAACCAGGCGAGGCAATCATTTGAGAAACCAAGGCAATCGAGTCTGCCGATGAGGATGTGATGATTGACAGAGTCGAAAGCCTTGGCAAGGTCAATGAATACAGCTGCACAGTATTGTTTCTTATCGATGGCGGTTAAGATATTGTTTAGGACCTTGAGCGTGTCTGAGGTGCACCCATGACCAGCTCTGAAACCAGATTGCATAGCGGAGAAGGTATGGTGGGATTCGAAATGGTCGGTAATCTGTTTGTTGACTTGACTTTCGAAGAACTTAGGGTAGGATAGGATAGGGTAGGATAGGGCAGGGTAGGATAGATATAGGTCTGTAGCAGTTTGGGTCAAGAGTGTCTCCCCCTTTGAAGAGTGGGATGACCGGAGCTGCTTTCCAATCTTTGGGTATCTCAGACGACACGAAAGAGAGGTTGAACAGGCTTGTAATAGGAGTTGCAATAATTTTGGGAGATAATATTAGAAAGAAAGGGTCCAGATTGTCTAGCCCGGCTGATTTGTAGGGGTACAGATTTTGCAGCTCTTTCAGAACATCAGCTGACTGGATTTGGGAGAACGAGAAACGGGGAAGGCTTGGGTGAGTTGCTGTGCAGGGTGCAGTGCTGTTGACCGGGGTAGGGATAGCCAGGTGGAAAGCATGGCCAGCCGTAGAAAAATGCTTATTGAAATTCTCAATTATAGTGGATTTATCGGTGGTGACAGTGTTTCCTGTCCTCAGTGCAGTGGGCAGCTGGGAGGAGGTGTTCTTATTCTCCATGGACTTTACAGTGTCCCAAAACTTTTTTGAGTTTGTGTTGCAGGAAGCAAATTTCTGCTTGAAAAGCTAGCCTTGGCTTTTCTAACTGCCTGTGTATATTGGTTTCTAGCTTCCCTGAAAAGTTGCATATCACAGGGGCTGTTCGATGCTAATGCAGTATGCCATAGGAAGTTTTTGTGTTGGTTAGGGGCAGTCAGGTTTGGAGAGAACCAAGGGCTATATCTGTTCCTGGTTCTAAATTTCTTGAATGGGGCATGCTTATTTAAGATGGTGAGGAAAGCACTTTTAAGATGGTGAGGAAGACATTTAAAAAAAATAACCAGGCATCCTCTACTGACGGGATGAGATCAATATCCTTCCAGGATACCCCGGCCAGGTCGATTTAAAAAGTGATGAGTGGAGGTCGTTTGACCGCTGACCTATTACCCATTACGGATGCAGGTAATGAGGCAGTGATCTCTGAGATCTTGGTTGAAAACAGCAGAGGTGTATTTAGAGGGCAAGTTGGTTAGGATGATATCTATGAGGGTGCCCGTGTTTACGGAATTGGGGTGGTACCTGGTAGGTTCATTGATAATTTGTGTGAGATTGAGGGCATCAAGCTTAGATTGTAGGATGGCTGGGGTGTTAAGCATGTTCCAGTTTAGGTCGCCTAGCAGCACGAGCACTGAAGATAGATGGGGGGCAATCAGTTCACATATGGTGTCCAGAGCACAGCTGGGGGCAGAGGGTGGTCTATAGCAGGCGGCAACGGTGAGAGACTTGTTTTTAAAGAGGTGGATTTTTAAAAGTAGAAGTTTAAATTGCTTGGGTACAGACCTGGATAGTAGAACAGAACTCTGCAGGCTATCTTTGCAGTAGATTGCAACACCGCCCCCTTTGGCCGTTCTATCTTGTCTGAAAATGTTGTGGTTAGGAATGGAGATTTCAGAATTTTTGATGGTCTTCCTAAGCCAGGATTCTGACACGGCTAGAACATCCGGGCTGGCAGAGTGTGCTAAAGCAGTGAATAAAACAAACTTAGGGAGGAGGCTTCTAATGTTAACATGCATGAAACCAAGGCTATTACGGTTACAGACGTCATCATTAGAGAGCGCCTGGGGAATAGGAGTGGAGCTAGGCACTGCAGGGCCTGGATTCACATCCACATCACCAGAGGAACAGAGGAGGAGTAGGATAAGGGTACGGCTAAAAGCTATGAGAATTGGTCGTCTAGAACGTCCGGAACAGAGAGTAAAAGGAGGTTTCTGGGGGCGATAAAATAGCTTCAAGGTGTAATGTACAGACAAAGGTATGGTAGGATGTGAATACAGTGGAGGTAAACCTAGGTATTGAGTGATGATGAGAGAGATATTGTCTCTAGAAATATAATTGAAACCAGGTGATGTCATCGCATGTGTGGGTGGTGGAACTGAAAGGTTGGATACGGTATAATGAGCAGGGATAGAGGCTCTACAGTGAAATAAGACAATAAACACTAACCAGAACAGCAATGAACAAGGCATATTGACATTAAGGAGAGGCATGCTTAGTCGAGTGATCATTAGGGTCCAGTAAGTAGTGAGGTTGGTTGGGGTAACGGTGATTCAGACAGCTAGCCGGGCCATCGGTAGCAAGCTAGCATAGGATGGAGGTCTGTTTTTTGCCACCTCGTGCGTTTCAGACGGTAGATTAGTGCGGTTCCGTGTGGTAGAGGGGATCAATCCAATTGGTAGAATAGATATAGTTAAAGTGACCCAAGAAAATTTGTCTGATAGACCTATTCAGATCGCAGCCGATAAGACAGCTAACGAATAGCGGGCCGCAGATGGGCGTTCAGGGAACGTCGTGACGGAGGAGCCAGTTGGATAACTCCCTAGGGCAGATAACGTCGGTAGTCCAGTCGTGAAGGCCCGGTGGGGCTCCGCATCGGCAGTAAAACTAAATGCAAGAGAAAGGCCAAAATGTATTATTCCAGCCCAGGTGCAATTTAGACTTTGGCCACTAGATGGCAGCAGCGTATGTGCAACGTTTTAGACTGATCCAAAGAACCATTGCATTTATGTTCAAAATCCTGTCTCAAGACTGCCCAAATGTGTCTAATTTGTTTATTAATACCTTTTCATGTTCAAAACTGTGCACTCTCCTCAAACAATAGCATGGTATTATTTCACTGTAATAGCTACTGTAAATTGGAGAGTGCAGTTAGATAAACAAGAATTTAAGCTTTCTGACAATATCAGATATGTCTATGTCCTGGGAAATGTTCTTGTTACTTACAACCTCATGCTAATCGCTTTAGCCTATGTTAGCTCAATCGTCCCGCAGGTGACCCACCAATCAGAAGAAGTTTTAAAAGTGTGTGAGTGTCTGCTAAGTGTTTGAGCGTGTGGTTGTGCGTTCGTGTGTATGTTTGTGTGTTTGCGGGGTTGGCTTGTGATTGCATATCTCACAAAGACATGGAGGTTGGAACTAAAAATATCAAATTTGGACTCATCAGACCAAAGGACAGATTTCCACTGGTCCAATGTCCACTGCTCGTGTTTCTTGACCCAAGCAAGTCTCTTCTTCTTATTGGTGTCCTTTAGTAGTGGTTTCTTTGCAGCAATTCGACCATGAAGGCCTGATTCACACAGTCTCCACTGAACAGTTGATGTTGAGATGTGTCTGTTAGTTGAACTCTGTGAAGCATTTATTTGGGCTGCAATTTCTGAGGCTGGTAACTCTAATGAACTTATCCTCTGCAGCAGAGGTAACTCTGGGTCTTCCTTTCCTGTGGCGGTCCTCATGAGAGCCAGTTTCATCATAGCTCTTGATGGTTTTTGCGACTACACTTGAAGAAACGTTCAAATTTTTGAAATTTTACTGACCCTCATGTCTTAAAGTAATGATGGACTGTCGTTTCTCTTTGCTTATCTGAGCTGTTCCTGCCATAATATGGACTTGGTCTTTTACCAAATAGGGCTATTTTCTGTATACCAACCCTACCTTGTCACAACACAACTGATTGGCTCAAACGCATTAAGAAGGAAAGAAATTTCACAGCTTAACTTTTATTTTAACAAGGCACACCTGTTAATTGAAATTCATTCCAGGTGACTACCTCATGAAACTGGTTGAGAGAATGCCAAGAGTGTGCAGAACTGTCATCAAGGCAAAGGGTGGCCACTTTTAAGAATCAAAAATATATTTTTATTTGTTTAACACTTTTTTGTTTACTACATGATTCCATATATGTTATTTCATACTTTTGATGTCTTTACTATTATTCTACAATGTAGAAAATAGTAAAAAATGAAGAAAAACCCTTAAATGAGTAGGTGTGTCCAAACTTTTGACTGGTACTGTATGTCAGATTTCAAGCTCCCAAGTGGCGCAGTGGTCTAAGGCACTGCATCAAAGTGCTTGAGTCATCACTACAGACCCTGGTTCAATCCCAGTCTTTATCACAACTGGCTGTGATTTGCAGTCCCATAGGGCTGTGCTCAATTGGCCCAGCATCATCCGGGTTAGGGGAGTATTTGGCCGGGGTAGGCGGTCATTGTTTATTAGAATTTAACTGACTGGCCTAGTTAATAAACATTACATTTAAAACAAAGTTGGTTGTTGATCATTGATAGAAATCCATTTTCAAGTCTTGCCATCAATTTCCAAGCTGATTTATGTCAAAACTGTAACTAGACCACTCAGGAACATTCAATGTCGTCTTGGTAAGCAGCTCCAGTGTATTTTTGGCCATGTGTCCTTCTGAAAGGTGAATTTGTCTCCCAGTGTTGGTTCGAAAGCAGACTGAAGTAGGATTTTGCCTGTGCTTAGCTCTATTACATTTCTTTTTTTCCTAAAAAACTCCTGTGTCCTTGCCGATTACAAGCATACCCATAACATGATGCAGCCACCACCATGTTTGAAAATATGAAGAGTAGTACTCAGTGATGTGTTGTGTTGGATTTGACCCAAACGTAACGCTTTGAATTCAGGACATAAAGTTATTTCTTAGCCACATTTTTTGCAGTTTTACTTTAGTGCCTTATTGCAAACAGGATGCATGTTTTGTAACATGTTTATTCTATACAGGCTTCTTTCTTTTCACTATGTCATTTAGGTTTGTATTGTGGAGTAACTACAATGTTGTTGATGCATCCTCAGTTTTCTCCTATCACAGCCATTCATCTCTGTAACTGTTTTAAAGTCTCCATTGGCCTCATGGTGAAATCCCTGTGCGGTGTCCTTCTTCTCCGGCAACTGAGTTAGGAAAGATGCATGTATCTCTGTAGTGACTGGGAGTATTGATACACCATCCGAAGTGTAATTAATAACTTCACCATGCTCAAAGAGATATTCAATATCTGCTTTAAAAAATAAAAAAAACATCTACCAGTATGTTCCCTTCTTTGGGAGACATTGGAAAACCTCCCTGGTGTTTGTGGTTGAATCAAACAAAATTAGACTACAGTATTCAATCCTGGTGTTCTGTCTGACTGTCTCAAAGGAGCAATTCACTCCCACATAATGTCTACTTCTATTCCCTTAGTTTTGTCTCATTTTATCTTTGTAATTGTGTGTGTGTGTGTGTGTGTGTGTGTGTAGTTTTGTATCCCATCTTTCTTGTCTCTCTGTGCCCATTGGATCAATGCTGGTGTTGGTTATCACTGGTGTGCCTCTGATTTCTGATGTTCAGGCTCCGTGCAGCAGGACAGAACAGAACCATCTCCCATATCAGGAGAGGCCCAGGCCCCGGCACGAGCACCGGCCCCTGGGGTGGGACAGGCCCCAGCCCTAGCACCGGTCCCCGGGTTGGGACAGGCCCTGGCGCCCGTGGTGGGGGTGGGAGTGAGAAGCCTCCCCCCGGGCGAGACAGCAACAGCAGCGTGTGAGGCGGAGACAGCGGGTGAGGCGCGTGGCGTGCGGGCAGCTCTGAGGAAGACTATGTCCGTTGACGACCGTCTGATGCAGCCGGCGACCAGAGAACAGCAGCGGCAGCACAGACTCCTCAGCAAGATGAAACTCAGGAACATACATGTGAGTACTGGAATTTGCATATATCTAAATGTGTGGTGGTGTGACTAAAAGAGTGTGTGCATGTTTTATACTGTTTGTGCGGCAGGGTAAGAGTTTGTGTGTGTGTGTGTGTGTGTGTGTGTGTGTGTGTGTGTGTGTGCATAATGGGTGTGTGTGTGTGTCTGTCAGAGGGAAAAGAAAGTGTACTGTATGGCAGCATGTTGTATAACATCTGAACAGTTTCTCCATTCCATTTCATGTCTGCCAATCGAGCAACATACCATGCCTCTTCTGCATTACTCAGATACCTCTAAAGTTTGGTTCAGTTGACCAGTTTTGCATTGATAAGTGTTTTTATATAACACAGTACAGAAACCTGCTCTTGAAAACCTCACCTAACCCTCCTCATACCTGCAGTGTTGGTTATGACTGTTTCCTGAGTTGTACATTTTGTAACCTTCCCACACTGTGATGAGTCAGTCAGCCAGTCAGGGGTTGGCACAGAGCAGGCCTGCTTCCCTAACCTTCCTCCGATGAGTCAGTCAGCCAGTCAGGGGTTGGCACAGAGCAGGCCTGCCTCCCTAACCTTCCTCCGATGAGTCAGTCAGCCAGTCAGGGGTTGGCACAGAGCAGGCCTGCCTCCCTAACCTTCCTCCGATGAGTCAGTCAGCCAGTCAGGGGTTGGCACAGAGCAGGCCTGCCTCCCTAACCTTCCTCCGATGAGTCAGTCAGCCAGTCAGGGGTTGGCACAGAGCAGGCCTGCTTCCCTAATCTTCCTCTGATGAGTCAGTCAGCCAGTCAGGGGTTGTCACAGAGCAGGCCTGCCTCCCTAATGTTCCTCCGATGAGTCAGTCAGCAAGTCAGGGGTTGGCACAGAGCAGGCCTGCTTCCCTAACCTTCCTCCGATGAGTCAGTCAGCCAGTCAGGGGTTGGCACAGAGCAGGCCTGCCTCCCTAATGTTCCTCCGATGAGTCAGTCAGCAAGTCAGGGGTTGGCACAGAGCAGGCCTGCTTCCCTAACCTTCCTCCGATGAGTCAGTCAGCCAGTCAGGGGTTGTCACAGAGCAGGCCTGCCTCCCTAATGTTCCTCCGATGAGTCAGTCAGCAAGTCAGGGGTTGGCACAGAGCAGGCCTGCTTCCCTAACCTTCCTCCGATGAGTCAGTCAGCCAGTCAGGGGTTGGCACAGAGCAGGCCTGCTTCCCTAATCTTCCTCTGATGAGTCAGTCAGCCAGTCAGGGGTTGGCACAGAGCAGGCCTGCCTCCCTAACCTTCCTCCGCTGAGGCGCTGTAAGAGAGGACAACTCTGAAAACATGACCCAAATTAGAGTTAGATATGTATTTACACAAATACATAGGCCACAATAGAGCACTTTGGCAGTTTACGATAAAGAAAACGGAATTGCAGTGTAGTTTACATAAGATACAAAAAATTAACATGATTAAAACGGAAACACATTAATAAAAACATAAAAATGTAGTGTCTGTTTAAAATACTAATTATGTTATTGGGCTTTTTCTGTAACGCCCAGTGTTACATCTGATCCCTTGTAGCTGCCCGCCCTGTCTAGTCCTGTCTCCCGGTCTCTGATCTCTTGTAGCTGTCCGCCCTGCCTAGTCCTGTCTCCAGGTCTCTGATCTCTTGTAGCTGCCCACCCTGCCTAGTCCTGTCTCCCGGTCTCGGATCTCTTGTAGCTGCCCGCCCTGTCTAGTCCTGTCTCCCGGTCTCTGATCTCTTGTAGCTGCCTGCCCTGCCTAGTCCTGTCTCCCAGTCTCTGATCTCTTGTAGCTGCCCACCCTGCCTAGTCCTGTCTCCCAGTCTCTGATCTCTTGTAGCTGCCCGCCCTGTCTAGTCCTGTCTCCCAGTCTCTGATCTCTTGTAGCTGCCTGCCCTGCCTAGTCCTGTCTCCCGGTCTCTGATCTCTTGTAGCTGCCCACCCTGCCTAGTCCTGTCTCCAGGTCTCTGATCTCTTGTAGCTGCCCACCCTGCCTAGTCCTGTCTCCCAGTCTCTGATCTCTTGTAGCTGCCCGCCCTGCCTAGTCCTGTCTCCCAGTCTCTGATCTCTTGTAGCTGCCCGCCCTGTCTAGTCCTGTCTCCCAGTCTCTGATCTCTTGTAGCTGCCTGCCCTGCCTAGTCCTGTCTCCCGGTCTCTGATCCCTTGTAGCTGCCCACCCTGCCTAGTCCTGTCTCCCGGTCTCTGATCTCTTGTAGCTGCCCACCCTGCCTAGTCCTGTCTCCCGGTCTCTGATCTCTTGTAGCTGCCCACCCTGCCTAGTCCTGTCTCCAGGTCTCTGATCTCTTGTAGCTGCCCACCCTGCCTAGTCCTGTCTCCAGGTCTCTGATCTCTTGTAGCTGCCCACCCTGCCTAGTCCTGTCTCCCAGTCTCTGATCTCTTGTAGCTGCCTGCCCTGCCTAGTCCTGTCTCCAGGTCTCTGATCTCTTGTAGCTGCCCACCCTGCCTAGTCCTGTCTCCCAGTCTCTGATCCCTTGTAGCTGCCTGCCCTGCCTAGTCCTGTCTCCAGGTCTCTGATCCCTTGTAGCTGCCCGCCCTGCCTAGTCCTGTCTCCAGGTCTCTGATCCCTTGTAGCTGCCCGCCCTGCCTAGTCCTGTCTCCAGGTCTCTGATCTCTTGTAGCTGCCTGCCCTGCCTAGTCCTGTCTCCAGGTCTCTGATCCCTTGTCGCTGTACGCCCTGCCTAGTCCTGTCTCTGATCTCTGACCTCTTGTAGCTGTCCGCCCTGCCTAGTCCTGTCTCCAGGTCTCTGATCCCTTGTAGCTGCCCGCCCTGCCTAGTCCTGTTTCCAGGTCTCTGATCTCTTGTAGCTGCCTGCCCTGCCTAGTCCTGTCTCCCAGTCTCTGATCTCTTGTAGCTGCCTGCCCTGCCTAGTCCTGTCTCCCAGTCTCTGATCTCTTGTAGCTTCCCGCCCTGCCTAGTCCTGTCTCCCGGTCTCTGATCTCTTGTAGCTGCCCACCCTGCCTAGTCCTGTCTCCCGGTCTCTGATCCCTTGTAGCTGCCTGCCCTGCCTAGTCCGGTCTCTGATCTCTTGTAGCTGCCCGCCCTGCCTAGTCCTGTCTCCAGGTCTCTGATCTCTTGTAGCTGCCTGCCCTGCCTAGTCCTGTCTCCAGGTCTCTGATCCCTTGTAGCTGTCCGCCCTGCCTAGTCCTGTCTCTGATCTCTGATCTCTTGTAGCTGTACGCCCTGCCTAGTCCTGTCTCCAGGTCTCTGATCCCTTGTAGCTGCCCGCCCTGCCTAGTCCTGTCTCCAGGTCTCTGATCTCTTGTAGCTGCCTGCCCTGCCTAGTCCTGTCTCCAGGTCTCTGATCCCTTGTCGCTGTACGCCCTGCCTAGTCCTGTCTCTGATCTCTGATCTCTTGTAGCTGTCCGCCCTGCCTAGTCCTGTCTCCAGGTCTCTGATCCCTTGTAGCTGCCCGCCCTGCCTAGTCCTGTTTCCAGGTCTCTGATCTCTTGTAGCTGCCTGCCCTGCCTAGTCCTGTCTCCCAGTCTCTGATCTCTTGTAGCTGCCTGCCCTGCCTAGTCCTGTCTCCCAGTCTCTGATCTCTTGTAGCTTCCCGCCCTGCCTAGTCCTGTCTCCCGGTCTCTGATCTCTTGTAGCTGCCCACCCTGCCTAGTCCTGTCTCCCGGTCTCTGATCCCTTGTAGCTGCCTGCCCTGCCTAGTCCGGTCTCTGATCTCTTGTAGCTGCCCGCCCTGCCTAGTCCTGTCTCCAGGTCTCTGATCTCTTGTAGCTGCCTGCCCTGCCTAGTCCTGTCTCCAGGTCTCTGATCCCTTGTAGCTGTCCGCCCTGCCTAGTCCTGTCTCTGATCTCTGATCTCTTGTAGCTGTACGCCCTGCCTAGTCCTGTCTCCAGGTCTCTGATCCCTTGTAGCTGCACGCCCTGCCTAGTCCTGTCTCCAGGTCTCTGATCTCTTTTAGCTGCCCACCCTGCCTAGTCCTGTCTCCAGGTCTCTGATCTCTTGTAGCTGCCCACCCTGCCTAGTCCTGTCTCCAGGTCTCTGATCCCTTGTAGCTGTACGCCCTGCCTAGTCCTGTCTCCCGGTCTCTGATCCCTTGTAGCTGTCCGCCCTGCCTAGTCCTGTCTCCAGGTCTCTGATCTCTTGTAGCTGCCTGCCCTGCCTAGTCCTGTCTCCCGGTCTCTGATCTCTTGTAGCTGCCCACCCTGCCTAGTCCTGTCTCCCAGTCTCTGATCTCTTGTAGCTGCCTGCCCTGCCTAGTCCTGTCTCCAGGTCTCTGATCTCTTGTGGCTGCCCACCCTGCCTAGTCCTGTCTACAGGTCTCTGATCTCTTGTAGCTGCCCACCCTGCCTAGTCCTGTCTCCCAGTCTCTGATCTCTTGTAGCTGCCTGCCCTGCCTAGTCCTGTCTCCAGGTCTCTGATCTCTTGTAGCTGCCCACCCTGCCTAGTCCTGTCTCCCAGTCTCTGATCTCTTGTAGCTGCCTGCCCTGCCTAGTCCTGTCTCCAGGTCTCTGATCCCTTGTAGCTGCCCGCCCTGCCTAGTCCTGTCTCCAGGTCTCAGATCCCTTGTAGCTGCCCGCCCTGCCTAGTCCTGTCTCCAGGTCTCTGATCTCTTGTAGCTGCCTGCCCTGCCTAGTCCTGTCTCCAGGTCTCTGATCCCTTGTCGCTGTACGCCCTGCCTAGTCCTGTCTCTGATCTCTGATCTCTTGTAGCTGTCCGCCCTGCCTAGTCCTGTCTCCAGGTCTCTGATCCCTTGTAGCTGCCCGCCCTGCCTAGTCCTGTCTCCAGGTCTCTGATCTCTTGTAGCTGCCTGCCCTGCCTAGTCCTGTCTCCCAGTCTCTGATCTCTTGTAGCTGCCTGCCCTGCCTAGTCCTGTCTCCCAGTCTTTGATCTCTTGTAGCTTCCCGCCCTGTCTAGTCCTGTCTCCCGGTCTCTGATCTCTTGTAGCTGCCCACCCTGCCTAGTCCTGTCTCCCGGTCTCTGATCCCTTGTAGCTGCCTGCCCTGCCTAGTCCGGTCTCTGATCTCTTGTAGCTGCCCGCCCTGCCTAGTCCTGTCTCCAGGTCTCTGATCTCTTGTAGCTGCCTGCCCTGCCTAGTCCTGTCTCCAGGTCTCTGATCCCTTGTAGCTGTCCGCCCTGCCTAGTCCTGTCTCTGATCTCTGATCTCTTGTAGCTGTACGCCCTGCCTAGTCCTGTCTCCAGGTCTCTGATCCCTTGTAGCTGTCCGCCCTGCCTAGTCCTGTCTCTGATCTCTGATCTCTTGTAGCTGTACGCCCTGCCTAGTCCTGTCTCCAGGTCTCTGATCCCTTGTAGCTGCCCGCCCTGCCTAGTCCTGTCTCCAGGTCTCTGATCTCTTGTAGCTGCCCACCCTGCCTAGTCCTGTCTCCAGGTCTCTGATCTCTTGTAGCTGCCCACCCTGCCTAGTCCTGTCTCCAGGTCTCTGATCCCTTGTAGCTGTACGCCCTGCCTAGTCCTGTCTCCCGTTCTCTGATCCCTTGTAGCTGTCCGCCCTGCCTAGTCCTGTCTCCAGGTCTCTGATCTCTTGTAGCTGCCTGCCCTGCCTAGTCCTGTCTCTTGGTCTCTGATCTCTTGTAGCTGCCCACCCTGTCTAGTCCTGTCTCCAGGTCTCTGATCTCTTGTAGCTGCACACCCTTCCTAGTCCTGTCTCTGATCTCTTGTAGCTGCCCACCCTGTCTTGTCCTGTCTCCCGGTCTCTGATCTCTTGTAGCTGCCCACCCTGCCTAGTCCTGTCTCCCGGTCTCTGATCCCTTGTAGCTGCCTGTCCTGCGTAGTCCGGTCTCTGATCTCTTGTAGCTGCCCACCCTGCCTAGTCCTGTCTCCAGGTCTCTGATCTCTTGTAGCTGCCTGCCCTGCCTAGTCCTGTCTCCAGGTCTCTGATCCCTTGTAGCTGTCCGCCCTGCCTAGTCCTGTCTCTGATCTCTGATCTCTTGTAGCTGTACGCCCTGCCTAGTCCTGTCTCCAGGTCTCTGATCCCTTGTAGCTGCCTGCCCTGCCTAGTCCGGTCTCTGATCTCTTGTAGCTGCCCGCCCTGCCTAGTCCTGTCTCCAGGTCTCTGATCTCTTGTAGCTGCTGCCCTGCCTAGTCCTGTCTCCAGGTCTCTGATCCCTTGTAGCTGCCCGCCCTGCCTAGTCCTGTCTCCAGGTCTCTGATCTCTTGTAGCTGCCCACCCTGCCTAGTCCTGTCTCCCGGTCTCGGATCTCTTGTAGCTGCCCGCCCTGTCTAGTCCTGTCTCCCGGTCTCTGATCTCTTGTAGCTGCCTGCCCTGCCTAGTCCTGTCTCCCAGTCTCTGATCTCTTGTAGCTGCCCACCCTGCCTAGTCCTGTCTCCCAGTCTCTGATCTCTTGTAGCTGCCCGCCCTGTCTAGTCCTGTCTCCCAGTCTCTGATCTCTTGTAGCTGCCTGCCCTGCCTAGTCCTGTCTCCCGGTCTCTGATCTCTTGTAGCTGCCCACCCTGCCTAGTCCTGTCTCCAGGTCTCTGATCTCTTGTAGCTGCCTGCCCTGCCTAGTCCTGTCTCCCGGTCTCTGATCCCTTGTAGCTGCCCACCCTGCCTAGTCCTGTCTCCCGGTCTCTGATCTCTTGTAGCTGCCCACCCTGCCTAGTCCTGTCTCCCGGTCTCTGATCTCTTGTAGCTGCCCACCCTGCCTAGTCCTGTCTCCAGGTCTCTGATCTCTTGTAGCTGCCCACCCTGCCTAGTCCTGTCTCCAGGTCTCTGATCTCTTGTAGCTGCCCACCCTGCCTAGTCCTGTCTCCCAGTCTCTGATCTCTTGTAGCTGCCTGCCCTGCCTAGTCCTGTCTCCAGGTCTCTGATCTCTTGTAGCTGCCCACCCTGCCTAGTCCTGTCTCCCAGTCTCTGATCTCTTGTAGCTGCCTGCCCTGCCTAGTCCTGTCTCCAGGTCTCTGATCCCTTGTAGCTGCCCGCCCTGCCTAGTCCTGTCTCCAGGTCTCTGATCCCTTGTAGCTGCCCGCCCTGCCTAGTCCTGTCTCCAGGTCTCTGATCTCTTGTAGCTGCCTGCCCTGCCTAGTCCTGTCTCCAGGTCTCTGATCCCTTGTCGCTGTACGCCCTGCCTAGTCCTGTCTCTGATCTCTGATCTCTTGTAGCTGTCCGCCCTGCCTAGTCCTGTCTCCAGGTCTCTGATCCCTTGTAGCTGCCCGCCCTGCCTAGTCCTGTTTCCAGGTCTCTGATCTCTTGTAGCTGCCTGCCCTGCCTAGTCCTGTCTCCCAGTCTCTGATCTCTTGTAGCTGCCTGCCCTGCCTAGTCCTGTCTCCCAGTCTCTGATCTCTTGTAGCTTCCCGCCCTGCCTAGTCCTGTCTCCCGGTCTCTGATCTCTTGTAGCTGCCCACCCTGCCTAGTCCTGTCTCCCGGTCTCTGATCCCTTGTAGCTGCCTGCCCTGCCTAGTCCGGTCTCTGATCTCTTGTAGCTGCCCGCCCTGCCTAGTCCTGTCTCCAGGTCTCTGATCTCTTGTAGCTGCCTGCCCTGCCTAGTCCTGTCTCCAGGTCTCTGATCCCTTGTAGCTGTCCGCCCTGCCTAGTCCTGTCTCTGATCTCTGATCTCTTGTAGCTGTACGCCCTGCCTAGTCCTGTCTCCAGGTCTCTGATCCCTTGTAGCTGCACGCCCTGCCTAGTCCTGTCTCCAGGTCTCTGATCTCTTTTAGCTGCCCACCCTGCCTAGTCCTGTCTCCAGGTCTCTGATCTCTTGTAGCTGCCCACCCTGCCTAGTCCTGTCTCCAGGTCTCTGATCCCTTGTAGCTGTACGCCCTGCCTAGTCCTGTCTCCCGGTCTCTGATCCCTTGTAGCTGTCCGCCCTGCCTAGTCCTGTCTCCAGGTCTCTGATCTCTTGTAGCTGCCTGCCCTGCCTAGTCCTGTCTCCCGGTCTCTGATCTCTTGTAGCTGCCCACCCTGCCTAGTCCTGTCTCCCAGTCTCTGATCTCTTGTAGCTGCCTGCCCTGCCTAGTCCTGTCTCCAGGTCTCTGATCTCTTGTGGCTGCCCACCCTGCCTAGTCCTGTCTACAGGTCTCTGATCTCTTGTAGCTGCCCACCCTGCCTAGTCCTGTCTCCCAGTCTCTGATCTCTTGTAGCTGCCTGCCCTGCCTAGTCCTGTCTCCAGGTCTCTGATCTCTTGTAGCTGCCCACCCTGCCTAGTCCTGTCTCCCAGTCTCTGATCTCTTGTAGCTGCCTGCCCTGCCTAGTCCTGTCTCCAGGTCTCTGATCCCTTGTAGCTGCCCGCCCTGCCTAGTCCTGTCTCCAGGTCTCTGATCCCTTGTAGCTGCCCGCCCTGCCTAGTCCTGTCTCCAGGTCTCTGATCTCTTGTAGCTGCCCACCCTGCCTAGTCCTGTCTCCAGGTCTCTGATCCCTTGTCGCTGTACGCCCTGCCTAGTCCTGTCTCTGATCTCTGATCTCTTGTAGCTGCCCGCCCTGCCTAGTCCTGTCTCCAGGTCTCTGATCCCTTGTAGCTGCCCGCCCTGCCTAGTCCTGTCTCCAGGTCTCTGATCTCTTGTAGCTGCCTGCCCTGCCTAGTCCTGTCTCCCAGTCTCTGATCTCTTGTAGCTGCCTGCCCTGCCTAGTCCTGTCTCCCAGTCTCTGATCTCTTGTAGCTTCCCGCCCTGCCTAGTCCTGTCTCCCGGTCTCTGATCTCTTGTAGCTGCCCACCCTGCCTAGTCCTGTCTCCCGGTCTCTGATCCCTTGTAGCTGCCTGCCCTGCCTAGTCCGGTCTCTGATCTCTTGTAGCTGCCCGCCCTGCCTAGTCCTGTCTCCAGGTCTCTGATCTCTTGTAGCTGCCTGCCCTGCCTAGTCCTGTCTCCAGGTCTCTGATCCCTTGTAGCTGTCCGCCCTGCCTAGTCCTGTCTCTGATCTCTGATCTCTTGTAGCTGTACGCCCTGCCTAGTCCTGTCTCCAGGTCTCTGATCCCTTGTAGCTGTCCGCCCTGCCTAGTCCTGTCTCTGATCTCTGATCTCTTGTAGCTGTACGCCCTGCCTAGTCCTGTCTCCAGGTCTCTGATCCCTTGTCGCTGTACGCCCTGCCTAGTCCTGTCTCTGATCTCTGATCTCTTGTAACTGTCCGCCCTGCCTAGTCCTGTCTCCAGGTCTCTGATCCCTTGTAGCTGCCCGCCCTGCCTAGTCCTGTTTCCAGGTCTCTGATCTCTTGTAGCTGCCTGCCCTGCCTAGTCCTGTCTCCCAGTCTCTGATCTCTTGTAGCTGCCTGCCCTGCCTAGTCCTGTCTCCCAGTCTCTGATCTCTTGTAGCTTCCCGCCCTGCCTAGTCCTGTCTCCCGGTCTCTGATCTCTTGTAGCTGCCCACCCTGCCTAGTCCTGTCTCCCGGTCTCTGATCCCTTGTAGCTGCCTGCCCTGCCTAGTCCGGTCTCTGATCTCTTGTAGCTGCCCGCCCTGCCTAGTCCTGTCTCCAGGTCTCTGATCTCTTGTAGCTGCCTGCCCTGCCTAGTCCTGTCTCCAGGTCTCTGATCCCTTGTAGCTGTCCGCCCTGCCTAGTCCTGTCTCTGATCTCTGATCTCTTGTAGCTGTACGCCCTGCCTAGTCCTGTCTCCAGGTCTCTGATCCCTTGTAGCTGCACGCCCTGCCTAGTCCTGTCTCCAGGTCTCTGATCTCTTTTAGCTGCCCACCCTGCCTAGTCCTGTCTCCAGGTCTCTGATCTCTTGTAGCTGCCCACCCTGCCTAGTCCTGTCTCCAGGTCTCTGATCCCTTGTAGCTGTACGCCCTGCCTAGTCCTGTCTCCCGGTCTCTGATCCCTTGTAGCTGTCCGCCCTGCCTAGTCCTGTCTCCAGGTCTCTGATCTCTTGTAGCTGCCTGCCCTGCCTAGTCCTGTCTCCCGGTCTCTGATCTCTTGTAGCTGCCCACCCTGCCTAGTCCTGTCTCCCAGTCTCTGATCTCTTGTAGCTGCCTGCCCTGCCTAGTCCTGTCTCCAGGTCTCTGATCTCTTGTGGCTGCCCACCCTGCCTAGTCCTGTCTACAGGTCTCTGATCTCTTGTAGCTGCCCACCCTGCCTAGTCCTGTCTCCCAGTCTCTGATCTCTTGTAGCTGCCTGCCCTGCCTAGTCCTGTCTCCAGGTCTCTGATCTCTTGTAGCTGCCCACCCTGCCTAGTCCTGTCTCCCAGTCTCTGATCTCTTGTAGCTGCCTGCCCTGCCTAGTCCTGTCTCCAGGTCTCTGATCCCTTGTAGCTGCCCGCCCTGCCTAGTCCTGTCTCCAGGTCTCTGATCCCTTGTAGCTGCCCGCCCTGCCTAGTCCTGTCTCCAGGTCTCTGATCTCTTGTAGCTGCCTGCCCTGCCTAGTCCTGTCTCCAGGTCTCTGATCCCTTGTCGCTGTACGCCCTGCCTAGTCCTGTCTCTGATCTCTGATCTCTTGTAGCTGCCCGCCCTGCCTAGTCCTGTCTCCAGGTCTCTGATCCCTTGTAGCTGCCCGCCCTGCCTAGTCCTGTCTCCAGGTCTCTGATCTCTTGTAGCTGCCTGCCCTGCCTAGTCCTGTCTCCCAGTCTCTGATCTCTTGTAGCTGCCTGCCCTGCCTAGTCCTGTCTCCCAGTCTCTGATCTCTTGTAGCTTCCCGCCCTGCCTAGTCCTGTCTCCCGGTCTCTGATCTCTTGTAGCTGCCCACCCTGCCTAGTCCTGTCTCCCGGTCTCTGATCCCTTGTAGCTGCCTGCCCTGCCTAGTCCGGTCTCTGATCTCTTGTAGCTGCCCGCCCTGCCTAGTCCTGTCTCCAGGTCTCTGATCTCTTGTAGCTGCCTGCCCTGCCTAGTCCTGTCTCCAGGTCTCTGATCCCTTGTAGCTGTCCGCCCTGCCTAGTCCTGTCTCTGATCTCTGATCTCTTGTAGCTGTACGCCCTGCCTAGTCCTGTCTCCAGGTCTCTGATCCCTTGTAGCTGTCCGCCCTGCCTAGTCCTGTCTCTGATCTCTGATCTCTTGTAGCTGTACGCCCTGCCTAGTCCTGTCTCCAGGTCTCTGATCCCTTGTAGCTGCCCGCCCTGCCTAGTCCTGTCTCCAGGTCTCTGATCTCTTGTAGCTGCCCACCCTGCCTAGTCCTGTCTCCAGGTCTCTGATCTCTTGTAGCTGCCCACCCTGCCTAGTCCTGTCCCCAGGTCTCTGATCCCTTGTAGCTGTACGCCCTGCCTAGTCCTGTCTCCCGTTCTCTGATCCCTTGTAGCTGTCCGCCCTGCCTAGTCCTGTCTCCAGGTCTCTGATCTCTTGTAGCTGCCTGCCCTGCCTAGTCCTGTCTCTTGGTCTCTGATCTCTTGTAGCTGCCCACCCTGTCTAGTCCTGTCTCCAGGTCTCTGATCTCTTGTAGCTGCACACCCTGCCTAGTCCTGTCTCTGATCTCTTGTAGCTGCCCACCCTGTCTTGTCCTGTCTCCCGGTCTCTGATCCCTTGTAGCTGCCCACCCTGCCTAGTCCGGTCTCTGATCTCTTGTAGCTGCCCGCCCTGCCTAGTCCTGTCTCCAGGTCTCTGATCTCTTGTAGCTGCCTGCCCTGCCTAGTCCTGTCTCCAGGTCTCTGATCCCTTGTAGCTGTCCGCCCTGCCTAGTCCTGTCTCTGATCTCTGATCTCTTGTAGCTGTACGCCCTGCCTAGTCCTGTCTCCAGGTCTCTGATCCCTTGTAGCTGTCCGCCCTGCCTAGTCCTGTCTCTGATCTCTGATCTCTTGTAGCTGTACGCCCTGCCTAGTCCTGTCTCCAGGTCTCTGATCCCTTGTAGCTGTCCGCCCTGCCTAGTCCTGTCTCCAGGTCTCTGATCTCTTGTAGCTGCCCACCCTGCCTAGTCCTGTCTCCAGGTCTCTGATCTCTTGTAGCTGCTTGCCCTGCCTAGTCCTGTCTCCAGGTCTCTGATCTCTTGTAGCTGCCTGCCCTGCCTAGTCCTGTCTCCCGGTCTCTGATCTCTTGTAGCTGCCCACCCTGTCTAGTCCTGTCTCCAGGTCTCTGATCTCTTGTAGCTGCACACCCTGCCTAGTCCTGTCTCTGATCTCTTGTAGCTGCCCACCCTGTCTTGTCCTGTCTCCCGGTCTCTGATCTCTTGTAGCTGCCCGCCCTGTCTTGTCCTGTCTCCCGGTCTCTGATCTCTTGTAGCTGCCCACCCTGCCTAGTCCTGTCTCCCGGTCTCTGATCCCTTGTAGCTGCCCACCCTGCCTAGTCCTGTCTCCCGGTCTCTGATCTCTTGTAGCTGCCCACCCTGCCTAGTCCTGTCTCTGATCTCTTGCAGCTGCCCACCCTGCCTAGTCCTGTCTCTGATCCCTTGTAGCTGCCCGCCCTGCCTAGTCCTGTCTCCCGGTCTCTGATCTCTTGTAGCTGCCCGCCCTGCCTAGTCCTGTCTCTGATCTCTTGTAGCTGCCCACCCTGCCTAGTCCTGTCTCCCGGTCTCTGATCTCTTGTAGCTGCACACCCTGCCTAGTCCTGTCTCTGATCTCTTGTAGCTGCCCACCCTGTCTTGTCCTGTCTCCCGGTCTCTGATCTCTTGTAGCTGCCCACCCTGCCTAGTCCTGTCTCCTGGTCTCTGATCCCTTGTAGCTGTCCGCCCTGCCTAGTCCTGTCTCCCGATCTCTGATCCCTTGTAGCTGCCCACCCTGCCTAGTCCTGTCTCCCGGTCTCTGATCTCTTGTAGCTGCCCACCCTGCCTAGTCCTGTCTCCCGGTCTCTGATCTCTTGTAGCTGCCCACCCTGCCTAGTCCTGTCTCCAGGTCTCTGATCTCTTGTAGCTGCCCACCCTGCCTAGTCCTGTCTCCCAGTCTCTGATCTCTTGTAGCTGCCTGCCCTGCCTAGTCCTGTCTCCCGGTCTCTGATCCCTTGTAGCTGCCCACCCTGCCTAGTCCTGTCTCCCGGTCTCTGATCTCTTGTAGCTGCCTGCCCTGTCTTGTCCTGTCTCCAGGTCTCTGATCTCTTGTAGCTGCCTGCCCTGCCTAGTCCTGTCTCCCAGTCTCTGATCTCTTGTAGCTGCCCGCCCTGCCTAGTCCTGTCTCCCAGTCTCTGATCTCTTGTAGCTGCCCGCCCTGTCTAGTCCTGTCTCCCAGTCTCTGATCTCTTGTAGCTGCCTGCCCTGCCTAGTCCTGTCTCCCGGTCTCTGATCCCTTGTAGCTGCCCACCCTGCCTAGTCCTGTCTCCCGGTCTCTGATCTCTTGTAGCTGCCCACCCTGCCCAGTCCTGTCTCCCGGTCTCTGATCTCTTGTAGCTGCCCACCCTGCCTAGTCCTGTCTCCAGGTCTCTGATCTCTTGTAGCTGCCCACCCTGCCTAGTCCTGTCTCCAGGTCTCTGATCTCTTGTAGCTGCCCACCCTGCCTAGTCCTGTCTCCCAGTCTCTGATCTCTTGTAGCTGCCTGCCCTGCCTAGTCCTGTCTCCAGGTCTCTGATCTCTTGTAGCTGCCCACCCTGCCTAGTCCTGTCTCCCAGTCTCTGATCTCTTGTAGCTGCCTGCCCTTCCTAGTCCTGTCTCCAGGTCTCTGATCCCTTGTAGCTGCCCGCCCTGCCTAGTCCTGTCTCCAGGTCTCTGATCCCTTGTAGCTGCCCTCCCTGCCTAGTCCTGTCTCCAGGTCTCTGATCTCTTGTAGCCGCCTGCCCTGCCTAGTCCTGTCTCCAGTCTCTGATCCTTTGTCGCTGTACGCCCTGCCTAGTCCTGTCTCTGATCTCTGATCTCTTGTAGCTGTCCGCCCTGCCTAGTCCTGTCTCCAGGTCTCTGATCCCTTGTAGCTGCCCGCCCTGCCTAGTCCTGTCTCCAGGTCTCTGATCTCTTGTAGCTGCCTGCCCTGCCTAGTCCTTTCTCCCAGTCTCTGATCTCTTGTAGCTGCCTGCCCTGCCTAGTCCTGTCTCCCAGTCTCTGATCTCTTGTAGCTTCCCGCCCTGCCTAGTCCTGTCTCCCGGTCTCTGATCTCTTGTAGCTGCCCACCCTGCCTAGTCCTGTCTCCCGGTCTCTGATCCCTTGTAGCTACCTGCCCTGCCTAGTCCGGTCTCTGATCTCTTGTAGCTGCCCGCCCTGCCTAGTCCTGTCTCCAGGTCTCTGATCTCTTGTAGCTGCCTGCCCTGCCTAGTCCTGTCTCCAGGTCTCTGATCCCTTGTAGCTGCCCGCCCTGCCTAGTCCTGTCTCTGATCTCTGATCTCTTGTAGCTGTACGCCCTGCCTAGTCCTGTCTCCAGGTCTCTGATCCCTTGTAGCTGTCCGCCCTGCCTAGTCCTGTCTCTGATCTCTGATCTCTTGTAGCTGTACGCCCTGCCTAGTCCTGTCTCCAGGTCTCTGATCCCTTGTAGCTGCCCGCCCTGCCTAGTCCTGTCTCCAGGTCTCTGATCTCTTGTAGCTGCCCACCCTGCCTAGTCCTGTCTCCAGGTCTCTGATCTCTTGTAGCTGCCCACCCTGCCTAGTCCTGTCTCCAGGTCTCTGATCCCTTGTAGCTTCCCGCCCTGCCTAGTCCTGTCTCCCGGTCTCTGATCTCTTGTAGCTGCCCACCCTGCCTAGTCCTGTCTCCCGGTCTCTGATCCCTTGTAGCTGCCCGCCCTGCCTAGTCCTGTCTCCAGGTCTCTGATCTCTTGTAGCTGCCTGCCCTGCCTAGTCCTGTCTCCAGGTCTCTGATCCCTTGTCGCTGTACGCCCTGCCTAGTCCTGTCTCTGATCTCTTGTAGCTGTCCGCCCTGCCTAGTCCTGTCTCCAGGTCTCTGATCCCTTGTAGCTGCCCGCCCTGCCTAGTCCTGTCTCCAGGTCTCTGATCTCTTGTAGCTGCCTGCCCTGCCTAGTCCTGTCTCCCTGTCTCTGATCTCTTGTAGCTGCCTGCCCTGCCTAGTCCTGTCTCCCAGTCTCTGATCTCTTGTAGCTTCCCGCCCTGCCTAGTCCTGTCTCCCGGTCTCTGATCTCTTGTAGCTGCCCACCCTGCCTAGTCCTGTCTCCCGGTCTCTGATCCCTTGTAGCTGCCTGCCCTGCCTAGTCCGGTCTCTGATCTCTTGTAGCTGCCCGCCCTGCCTAGTCCTGTCTCCAGGTCTCTGATCTCTTGTAGCTGCCTGCCCTGCCTAGTCCTGTCTCCAGGTCTCTGATCCCTTGTAGCTGTCCGCCCTGCCTAGTCCTGTCTCTGATCTCTGATCTCTTGTAGCTGTACGCCCTGCCTAGTCCTGTCTCCAGGTCTCTGATCCCTTGTAGCTGTCCGCCCTGCCTAGTCCTGTCTCTGATCTCTGATCTCTTGTAGCTGTACGCCCTGCCTAGTCCTGTCTCCAGGTCTCTGATCCCTTGTAGCTGCCCGCCCTGCCTAGTCCTGTCTCCAGGTCTCTGATCTCTTGTAGCTGCCCACCCTGCCTAGTCCTGTCTCCAGGTCTCTGATCTCTTGTAGCTGCCCACCCTGCCTAGTCCTGTCTCCAGGTCTCTGATCCCTTGTAGCTGTACGCCCTGCCTAGTCCTGTCTCCCGGTCTCTGATCCCTTGTAGCTGTCCGCCCTGCCTAGTCCTGTCTCCAGGTCTCTGATCTCTTGTAGCTGCCTGCCCTGCCTAGTCCTGTCTCCCGGTCTCTGATCTCTTGTAGCTGCCCACCCTGTCTAGTCCTGTCTCCAGGTCTCTGATCTCTTGTAGCTGCACACCCTGCCTAGTCCTGTCTCTGATCTCTTGTAGCTGCCCACCCTGTCTTGTCCTGTCTCCCGGTCTCTGATCTCTTGTAGCTGCCCGCCCTGTCTTGTCCTGTCTCCCGGTCTCTGATCTCTTGTAGCTGCCCACCCTGCCTAGTCCTGTCTCCCGGTCTCTGATCCCTTGTAGCTGCCCACCCTGCCTAGTCCTGTCTCCCGGTCTCTGATCTCTTGTAGCTGCCCACCCTGCCTAGTCCTGTCTCTGATCTCTTGCAGCTGCCCACCCTGCCTAGTCCTGTCTCTGATCCCTTGTAGCTGCCCGCCCTGCCTAGTCCTGTCTCCCGGTCTCTGATCTCTTGTAGCTGCCCGCCCTGCCTAGTCCTGTCTCTGATCTCTTGTAGCTGCCCACCCTGCCTAGTCCTGTCTCCCGGTCTCTGATCTCTTGTAGCTGCCCACCCTGTCTTGTCCTGTCTCCCGGTATTTGATCTCTTGTAGCTGCCCACCCTGCCTAGTCCTGTCTCCTGGTCTCTGATCCCTTGTAGCTGCCCGCCCTGCCTAGTCCTGTCTCCCGGTCTCTGATCCCTTGTAGCTGCCCACCCTGCCTAGTCCTGTCTCCCGGTCTCTGATCTCTTGTAGCTGCCCACCCTGCCTAGTCCTGTCTCCCGGTCTCTGATCTCTTGTAGCTGCCCACCCTGCCTAGTCCTGTCTCCAGGTCTCTGATCTCTTGTAGCTGCCCACCCTGCCTAGTCCTGTCTCCCAGTCTCTGATCTCTTGTAGCTGCCCGCCCTGCCTAGTCCTGTCTCCCGGTCTCTGATCCCTTGTAGCTGCCCACCCTGCCTAGTCCTGTCTCCCGGTCTCTGATCTCTTGTAGCTGCCTGCCCTGTCTTGTCCTGTCTCCAGGTCTCTGATCTCTTGTAGCTGCCTGCCCTGCCTAGTCCTGTCTCCCAGTCTCTGATCTCTTGTAGCTGCCCGCCCTGCCTAGTCCTGTCTCCAGGTCTCTGATCTCTTGTAGCTGCCTGCCCTGCCTAGTCCTGTCTCCAGGTCTCTGATCCCTTGTAGCTGTCCGCCCTGCCTAGTCCTGTCTCTGATCTCTGATCTCTTGTAGCTGTACGCCCTGCCTAGTCCTGTCTCCAGGTCTCTGATCCCTTGTAGCTGTCCGCCCTGCCTAGTCCTGTCTCTGATCTCTGATCTCTTGTAGCTGTACGCCCTGCCTAGTCCTGTCTCCAGGTCTCTGATCCCTTGTAGCTGCCCGCCCTGCCTAGTCCTGTCTCCAGGTCTCTGATCTCTTGTAGCTGCCCACCCTGCCTAGTCCTGTCTCCAGGTCTCTGATCTCTTGTAGCTGCCCACCCTGCCTAGTCCTGTCTCCAGGTCTCTGATCCCTTGTAGCTGTACGCCCTGCCTAGTCCTGTCTCCCGGTCTCTGATCCCTTGTAGCTGTCCGCCCTGCCTAGTCCTGTCTCCAGGTCTCTGATCTCTTGTAGCTGCCTGCCCTGCCTAGTCCTGTCTCCCGGTCTCTGATCTCTTGTAGCTGCCCACCCTGTCTAGTCCTGTCTCCAGGTCTCTGATCTCTTGTAGCTGCCCACCCTGCCTAGTCCTGTCTCCAGGTCTCTGATCTCTTGTAGCTGCCCACCCTGCCTAGTCCTGTCTCCCAGTCTCTGATCTCTTGTAGCTGCCCGCCCTGCCTAGTCCTGTCTCCCGGTCTCTGATCCCTTGTAGCTGCCCACCCTGCCTAGTCCTGTCTCCCGGTCTCTGATCTCTTGTAGCTGCCTGCCCTGTCTTGTCCTGTCTCCAGGTCTCTGATCTCTTGTAGCTGCCTGCCCTGCCTAGTCCTGTCTCCCAGTCTCTGATCTCTTGTAGCTGCCCGCCCTGCCTAGTCCTGTCTCCCAGTCTCTGATCTCTTGTAGCTGCCCGCCCTGTCTAGTCCTGTCTCCCAGTCTCTGATCTCTTGTAGCTGCCTGCCCTGCCTAGTCCTGTCTCCCGGTCTCTGATCCCTTGTAGCTGCCCACCCTGCCTAGTCCTGTCTCCCGGTCTCTGATCTCTTGTAGCTGCCCACCCTGCCCAATCCTGTCTCCCGGTCTCTGATCTCTTGTAGCTGCCCACCCTGCCTAGTCCTGTCTCCAGGTCTCTGATCTCTTGTAGCTGCCCACCCTGCCTAGTCCTGTCTCCAGGTCTCTGATCTCTTGTAGCTGCCCACCCTGCCTAGTCCTGTCTCCCAGTCTCTGATCTCTTGTAGCTGCCTGCCCTGCCTAGTCCTGTCTCCAGGTCTCTGATCTCTTGTAGCTGCCCACCCTGCCTAGTCCTGTCTCCCAGTCTCTGATCTCTTGTAGCTGCCTGCCCTTCCTAGTCCTGTCTCCAGGTCTCTGATCCCTTGTAGCTGCCCGCCCTGCCTAGTCCTGTCTCCAGGTCTCTGATCCCTTGTAGCTGCCCTCCCTGCCTAGTCCTGTCTCCAGGTCTCTGATCTCTTGTAGCCGCCTGCCCTGCCTAGTCCTGTCTCCAGGTCTCTGATCCCTTGTCGCTGTACGCCCTGCCTAGTCCTATCTCTGATCTCTTGTAGCTGTCCGCCCTGCCTAGTCCTGTCTCCAGGTCTCTGATCCCTTGTAGCTGCCCGCCCTGCCTAGTCCTGTCTCCAGGTCTCTGATCTCTTGTAGCTGCCTGCCCTGCCTAGTCCTGTCTCCCAGTCTCTGATCTCTTGTAGCTGCCTGCCCTGCCTAGTCCTGTCTCCCAGTCTCTGATCTCTTGTAGCTTCCCGCCCTGCCTAGTCCTGTCTCCCGGTCTCTGATCTCTTGTAGCTGCCCACCCTGCCTAGTCCTGTCTCCCGGTCTCTGATCCCTTGTAGCTACCTGCCCTGCCTAGTCCGGTCTCTGATCTCTTGTAGCTGCCCGCCCTGCCTAGTCCTGTCTCCAGGTCTCTGATCTCTTGTAGCTGCCTGCCCTGCCTAGTCCTGTCTCCAGGTCTCTGATCCCTTGTAGCTGCCCGCCCTGCCTAGTCCTGTCTCTGATCTCTGATCTCTTGTAGCTGTACGCCCTGCCTAGTCCTGTCTCCAGGTCTCTGATCCCTTGTAGCTGTCCGCCCTGCCTAGTCCTGTCTCTGATCTCTGATCTCTTGTAGCTGTACGCCCTGCCTAGTCCTGTCTCCAGGTCTCTGATCCCTTGTAGCTGCCCGCCCTGCCTAGTCCTGTCTCCAGGTCTCTGATCTCTTGTAGCTGCCCACCCTGCCTAGTCCTGTCTCCAGGTCTCTGATCTCTTGTAGCTGCCCACCCTGCCTAGTCCTGTCTCCAGGTCTCTGATCCCTTGTAGCTTCCCGCCCTGCCTAGTCCTGTCTCCCGGTCTCTGATCTCTTGTAGCTGCCCACCCTACCTAGTCCTGTCTCCCGGTCTCTGATCCCTTGTAGCTGCCCGCCCTGCCTAGTCCTGTCTCCAGGTCTCTGATCTCTTGTAGCTGCCTGCCCTGCCTAGTCCTGTCTCCAGGTCTCTGATCCCTTGTCGCTGTACGCCCTGCCTAGTCCTGTCTCTGATCTCTGATCTCTTGTAGCTGTCCGCCCTGCCTAGTCCTGTCTCCAGGTCTCTGATCCCTTGTAGCTGCCCGCCCTGCCTAGTCCTGTCTCCAGGTCTCTGATCTCTTGTAGCTGCCCACCCTGCCTAGTCCTGTCTCCCAGTCTCTGATCTCTTGTAGCTGCCTGCCCTGCCTAGTCCTGTCTCCCAGTCTCTGATCTCTTGTAGCTTCCCGCCCTGCCTAGTCCTGTCTCCCGGTCTCTGATCTCTTGTAGCTGCCCACCCTGCCTAGTCCTGTCTCCCGGTCTCTGATCCCTTGTAGCTGCCTGCCCTGCCTAGTCCGGTCTCTGATCTCTTGTAGCTGCCCGCCCTGCCTAGTCCTGTCTCCAGGTCTCTGATCTCTTGTAGCTGCCTGCCCTGCCTAGTCCTGTCTCCAGGTCTCTGATCCCTTGTAGCTGTCCGCCCTGCCTAGTCCTGTCTCTGATCTCTGATCTCTTGTAGCTGTACGCCCTGCCTAGTCCTGTCTCCAGGTCTCTGATCCCTTGTAGCTGTCCGCCCTGCCTAGTCCTGTCTCTGATCTCTGATCTCTTGTAGCTGTACGCCCTGCCTAGTCCTGTCTCCAGGTCTCTGATCCCTTGTAGCTGCCCGCCCTGCCTAGTCCTGTCTCCAGGTCTCTGATCTCTTGTAGCTGCCCACCCTGCCTAGTCCTGTCTCCAGGTCTCTGATCTCTTGTAGCTGCCCACCCTGCCTAGTCCTGTCTCCAGGTCTCTGATCCCTTGTAGCTGTACGCCCTGCCTAGTCCTGTCTCCCGTTCTCTGATCCCTTGTAGCTGTCCGCCCTGCCTAGTCCTGTCTCCAGGTCTCTGATCTCTTGTAGCTGCCTGCCCTGCCTAGTCCTGTCTCCCGGTCTCTGATCTCTTGTAGCTGCCCACCCTGTCTAGTCCTGTCTCCAGGTCTCTGATCTCTTGTAGCTGCACACCCTGCCTAGTCCTGTCTCTGATCTCTTGTAGCTGCCCACCCTGTCTTGTCCTGTCTCCCGGTCTCTGATCTCTTGTAGCTGCCCACCCTGCCTAGTCCTGTCTCCCGGTCTCTGATCCCTTGTAGCTGCCTGCCCTGCCTAGTCCGGTCTCTGATCTCTTGTAGCTGCCCGCCCTGCCTAGTCCTGTCTCCAGGTCTCTGATCTCTTGTAGCTGCCTGCCCTGCCTAGTCCTGTCTCCAGGTCTCTGATCCCTTGTGGCTGTCCGCCCTGCCTAGTCCTGTCTCTGATCTCTGATCTCTTGTAGCTGTACGCCCTGCCTAGTCCTGTCTCCAGGTCTCTGATCCCTTGTAGCTGTCCGCCCTGCCTAGTCCTGTCTCTGATCTCTGATCTCTTGTAGCTGCCCGCCCTGCCTAGTCCTGTCTCCCAGTCTCTGATCTCTTGTAGCTGCCCACCCTGCCTAGTCCTGTCTCCAGGTCTCTGATCTCTTGTAGCTGCCCACCCTGCCTAGTCCTGTCTCCAGGTCTCTGATCTCTTGTAGCTGCCCACCCTGCCTAGTCCTGTCTCCCAGTCTCTGATCTCTTGTAGCTGCCTGCCCTGCCTTGTCCTGTCTCCAGGTCTCTGATCTCTTGTAGCTGCCCACCCTGCCTAGTCCTGTCTCCCAGTCTCTGATCTCTTGTAGCTGCCTGCCCTTCCTAGTCCTGTCTCCAGGTCTCTGATCTCTTGTAGCTGCCTGCCCTTCCTAGTCCTGTCTCCAGGTCTCTGATCCCTTGTAGCTGCCCGCCCTGCCTAGTCCTGTCTCCCAGTCTCTGATCTCTTGTAGCTGCCTGCCCTTCCTAGTCCTGTCTCCAGGTCTCTGATCTCTTGTAGCTGCCTGCCCTTCCTAGTCCTGTCTCCAGGTCTCTGATCCCTTGTAGCTGCCCGCCCTGCCTAGTCCTGTCTCCAGGTCTCTGATCCCTTGTAGCTGCCCTCCCTGCCTAGTCCTGTCTCCAGGTCTCTGATCTCTTGTAGCCGCCTGCCCTGCCTAGTCCTGTCTCCAGGTCTCTGATCCCTTGTCGCTGTACGCCCTGCCTAGTCCTGTCTCTGATCTCTGATCTCTTGTAGCTGTCCGCCCTGCCTAGTCCTGTCTCCAGGTCTCTGATCCCTTGTAGCTGCCCGCCCTGCCTAGTCCTGTCTCCAGGTCTCTGATCTCTTGTAGCTGCCTGCCCTGCCTAGTCCTGTCTCCCAGTCTCTGATCTCTTGTAGCTGCCTGCCCTGCCTAGTCCTGTCTCCCAGTCTCTGATCTCTTGAAGCTTCCCGCCCTGCCTAGTCCTGTCTCCCCGTCTCTGATCTCTTGTAGCTGCCCACCCTGCCTAGTCCTGTCTCCCGGTCTCTGATCCCTTGTAGCTACCTTCCCTGCCTAGTCCGGTCTCTGATCTCTTGTAGCTGCCCGCCCTGCCTAGTCCTGTCTCCAGGTCTCTGATCTCTTGTAGCTGCCTGCCCTGCCTAGTCCTGTCTCCAGGTCTCTGATCCCTTGTAGCTGCCCGCCCTGCCAAGTCCTGTCTCTGATCTCTGATCTCTTGTAGCTGTACGCCCTGCCTAGTCCTGTCTCCAGGTCTCTGATCCCTTGTAGCTGTCCGCCCTGCCTAGTCCTGTCTCTGATCTCTGATCTCTTGTAGCTGTACGCCCTGCCTAGTCCTGTCTCCAGGTCTCTGATCCCTTGTAGCTGCCCGCCCTGCCTAGTCCTGTCTCCAGGTCTCTGATCTCTTGTAGCTGCCCACCCTGCCTAGTCCTGTCTCCAGGTCTCTGATCTCTTGTAGCTGCCCACCCTGCCTAGTCCTGTCTCCAGGTCTCTGATCCCTTGTAGCTGTACGCCCTGCCTAGTCCTGTCTCCCGGTCTCTGATCCCTTGTAGCTGTCCGCCCTGCCTAGTCCTGTCTCCAGGTCTCTGATCTCTTGTAGCTGCCTGCCCTGCCTAGTCCTGTCTCCCGGTCTCTGATCTCTTGTAGCTGCCCACCCTGTCTAGTCCTGTCTCCAGGTCTCTGATCTCTTGTAGCTGCACACCCTGCCTAGTCCTGTCTCTGATCTCTTGTAGCTGCCCACCCTGTCTTGTCCTGTTTCCCGGTCTCTGATCTCTTGTAGCTGCCCGCCCTGTCTTGTCCTGTCTCCCGGTCTCTGATCTCTTGTAGCTGCCCACCCTGCCTAGTCCTTTCTCCCGGTCTCTGATCCCTTGTAGCTGCCCACCCTGCCTAGTCCTGTCTCCCGGTCTCTGATCTCTTGTAGCTGCCCACCCTGCCTAGTCCTGTCTCTGATCTCTTGCAGCTGCCCACCCTGCCTAGTCCTGTCTCTGATCCCTTGTAGCTGCCCGCCCTGCCTAGTCCTGTCTCCCGGTCTCTGATCTCTTGTAGCTGCCCGCCCTGCCTAGTCCTGTCTCTGATCTCTTGTAGCTGCCCACCCTGCCTAGTCCTGTCTCCCGGTCTCTGATCTCTTGTAGCTGCCCACCCTGTCTTGTCCTGTCTCCCGGTCTCTGATCTCTTGTAGCTGCCCACCCTGCCTAGTCCTGTCTCCTGGTCTCTGATCCCTTGTAGCTGCCCGCCCTGCCTAGTCCTGTCTCCCGGTCTCTGATCCCTTGTAGCTGCCCACCCTGCCTAGTCCTGTCTCCCGGTCTCTGATCTCTTGTAGCTGCCCACCCTGCCTAGTCCTGTCTCCCGGTCTCTGATCTCTTGTAGCTGCCCAACCTGCCTAGTCCTGTCTCCAGGTCTCTGATCTCTTGTAGCTGCCCACCCTGCCTAGTCCTGTCTCCAGGTCTCTGATCTCTTGTAGCTGCCCACCCTGCCTAGTCCTGTCTCCCAGTCTCTGATCTCTTGTAGCTGCCTGCCCTGCCTAGTCCTGTCTCCAGGTCTCTGATCTCTTGTAGCTGCCCACCCTGCCTAGTCCTGTCTCCCAGTCTCTGATCTCTTGTAGCTGCCTGCCCTGCCTAGTCCTGTCTCCAGGTCTCTGATCCCTTGTAGCTGCCCGCCCTGCCTAGTCCTGTCTCCAGGTCTCTGATCCCTTGTAGCTGCCCGCCCTGCCTAGTCCTGTCTCCAGGTCTCTGATCTCTTGTAGCCGCCTGCCCTGCCTAGTCCTGTCTCCAGGTCTCTGATCCCTTGTCGCTGTACGCCCTGCCTAGTCCTGTCTCTGATCTCTGATCTCTTGTAGCTGTCCGCCCTGCCTAGTCCTGTCTCCAGGTCTCTGATCCCTTGTAGCTGCCCGCCCTGCCTAGTCCTGTCTCCAGGTCTCTGATCTCTTGTAGCTGCCTGCCCTGCCTAGTCCTGTCTCCCAGTCTCTGATCTCTTGTAGCTGCCTGCCCTGCCTAGTCCTGTCTCCCAGTCTCTGATCCCTTGTAGCTGCCTGCCCTGCCTAGTCCGGTCTCTGATCTCTTGTAGCTGCCCGCCCTGCCTAGTCCTGTCTCCAGGTCTCTGATCTCTTGTAGCTGCCTGCCCTGCCTAGTCCTGTCTCCAGGTCTCTGATCCCTTGTAGCTGTCCGCCCTGCCTAGTCCTGTCTCTGATCTCTGATCTCTTGTAGCTGTACGCCCTGCCTAGTCCTGTCTCCAGGTCTCTGATCCCTTGTAGCTGCCCGCCCTGCCTAGTCCTGTCTCCAGGTCTCTGATCTCTTGTAGCTGCCCACCCTGCCTAGTTCTGTCTCCAGGTCTCTGATCTCTTGTAGCTGCCTGCCCTGCCTAGTCCTGTCTCCAGGTCTCTGATCCCTTGTCGCTGTACGCCCTGCCTAGTCCTGTCTCTGATCTCTGACCTCTTGTAGCTGTCCGCCCTGCCTAGTCCTGTCTCCAGGTCTCTGATCCCTTGTAGCTGCCCGCCCTGCCTAGTCCTGTCTCCAGGTCTCTGATCCCTTGTCGCTGTACGCCCTGCCTAGTCCTGTCTCTGATCTCTGATCTCTTGTAGCTGTCCGCCCTGCCTAGTCCTGTCTCCAGGTCTCTGATCCCTTGTAGCTGCCCGCCCTGCCTAGTCCTGTCTCCAGGTCTCTGATCTCTTGTAGCTGCCTGCCCTGCCTAGTCCTGTCTCCCAGTCTCTGATCTCTTGTAGCTGCCTGCCCTGCCTAGTCCTGTCTCCCAGTCTCTGATCTCTTGAAGCTTCCCGCCCTGCCTAGTCCTGTCTCCCCGTCTCTGATCTCTTGTAGCTGCCCACCCTGCCTAGTCCTGTCTCCCGGTCTCTGATCCCTTGTAGCTACCTTCCCTGCCTAGTCCGGTCTCTGATCTCTTGTAGCTGCCCGCCCTGCCTAGTCCTGTCTCCAGGTCTCTGATCTCTTGTAGCTGCCTGCCCTGCCTAGTCCTGTCTCCAGGTCTCTGATCCCTTGTAGCTGCCCGCCCTGCCTAGTCCTGTCTCTGATCTCTGATCTCTTGTAGCTGTACGCCCTGCCTAGTCCTGTCTCCAGGTCTCTGATCCCTTGTAGCTGTCCGCCCTGCCTAGTCCTGTCTCTGATCTCTGATCTCTTGTAGCTGTACGCCCTGCCTAGTCCTGTCTCCAGGTCTCTGATCCCTTGTAGCTGCCCGCCCTGCCTAGTCCTGTCTCCAGGTCTCTGATCTCTTGTAGCTGCCCACCCTGCCTAGTCCTGTCTCCAGGTCTCTGATCTCTTGTAGCTGCCCACCCTGCCTAGTCCTGTCTCCAGGTCTCTGATCCCTTGTAGCTGTACGCCCTGCCTAGTCCTGTCTCCCGGTCTCTGATCCCTTGTAGCTGTCCGCCCTGCCTAGTCCTGTCTCCAGGTCTCTGATCTCTTGTAGCTGCCTGCCCTGCCTAGTCCTGTCTCCCGGTCTCTGATCTCTTGTAGCTGCCCACCCTGTCTAGTCCTGTCTCCAGGTCTCTGATCTCTTGTAGCTGCACACCCTGCCTAGTCCTGTCTCTGATCTCTTGTAGCTGCCCACCCTGTCTTGTCCTGTTTCCCGGTCTCTGATCTCTTGTAGCTGCCCGCCCTGTCTTGTCCTGTCTCCCGGTCTCTGATCTCTTGTAGCTGCCCACCCTGCCTAGTCCTTTCTCCCGGTCTCTGATCCCTTGTAGCTGCCCACCCTGCCTAGTCCTGTCTCCCGGTCTCTGATCTCTTGTAGCTGCCCACCCTGCCTAGTCCTGTCTCTGATCTCTTGCAGCTGCCCACCCTGCCTAGTCCTGTCTCTGATCCCTTGTAGCTGCCCGCCCTGCCTAGTCCTGTCTCCCAGTCTCTGATCTCTTGTAGCTGCCCGCCCTGCCTAGTCCTGTCTCTGATCTCTTGTAGCTGCCCACCCTGCCTAGTCCTGTCTCCCGGTCTCTGATCTCTTGTAGCTGCCCACCCTGTCTTGTCCTGTCTCCCGGTCTCTGATCTCCTTTAGCTGCCCACCCTGCCTAGTCCTGTCTCCTGGTCTCTGATCCCTTGTAGCTGCCCGCCCTGCCTAGTCCTGTCTCCCGGTCTCTGATCCCTTGTAGCTGCCCACCCTGCCTAGTCCTGTCTCCCGGTCTCTGATCTCTTGTAGCTGCCCACCCTGCCTAGTCCTGTCTCCCGGTCTCTGATCTCTTGTAGCTGCCCACCCTGCCTAGTCCTGTCTCCAGGTCTCTGATCTCTTGTAGCTGCCCACCCTGCCTAGTCCTGTCTCCCAGTCTCTGATCTCTTGTAGCTGCCTGCCCTGCCTAGTCCTGTCTCCCGGTCTCTGATCCCTTGTAGCTGCCCACCCTGCCTAGTCCTGTCTCCCGGTCTCTGATCTCTTGTAGCTGCCTGCCCTGTCTTGTCCTGTCTCCAGGTCTCTGATCTCATGTAGCTGCCTGCCCTGCCTAGTCCTGTCTCCCAGTCTCTGATCTCTTGTAGCTGCCCGCCCTGCCTATTCCTGTCTCCCAGTCTCTGATCTCTTGTAGCTGCCCGCCCTGTCTAGTCCTTTCTCCCAGTCTCTGATCTCTTGTAGCTGCCTGCCCTGCCTAGTCCTGTCTCCCGGTCTCTGATCCCTTGTAGCTGCCCACCCTGCCTAGTCCTGTCTCCCGGTCTCTGATCTCTTGTAGCTGCCCACCCTGCCCAGTCCTGTCTCCCGGTCTCTGATCTCTTGTAGCTGCCCACCCTGCCTAGTCCTGTCTCCAGGTCTCTGATCTCTTGTAGCTGCCCACCCTGCCTAGTCCTGTCTCCAGGTCTCTGATCTCTTGTAGCTGCCCACCCTGCCTAGTCCTGTCTCCCAGTCTCTGATCTCTTGTAGCTGCCTGCCCTGCCTAGTCCTGTCTCCAGGTCTCTGATCTCTTGTAGCTGCCCACCCTGCCTAGTCCTGTCTCCCAGTCTCTGATCTCTTGTAGCTGCCTGCCCTGCCTAGTCCTGTCTCCAGGTCTCTGATCCCTTGTAGCTGCCCGCCCTGCCTAGTCCTGTCTCCAGGTCTCTGATCCCTTGTAGCTGCCCGCCCTGCCTAGTCCTGTCTCCAGGTCTCTGATCTCTTGTAGCCGCCTGCCCTGCCTAGTCCTGTCTCCAGGTCTCTGATCCCTTGTCGCTGTACGCCCTGCCTAGTCCTGTCTCTGATCTCTGATCTCTTGTAGCTGTCCGCCCTGCCTAGTCCTGTCTCCAGGTCTCTGATCCCTTGTAGCTGCCCGCCCTGCCTAGTCCTGTCTCCAGGTCTCTGATCTCTTGTAGCTGCCTGCCCTGCCTAGTCCTGTCTCCCAGTCTCTGATCTCTTGTAGCTGCCTGCCCTGCCTAGTCCTGTCTCCCAGTCTCTGATCTCTTGTAGCTTCCCGCCCTGCCTAGTCCTGTCTCCCGGTCTCTGATCTCTTGTAGCTGCCCACCCTGCCTAGTCCTGTCTCCCGGTCTCTGATCCCTTGTAGCTGCCTGCCCTGCCTAGTCCGGTCTCTGATCTCTTGTAGCTGCCCGCCCTGCCTAGTCCTGTCTCCAGGTCTCTGATCTCTTGTAGCTGCCCACCCTGCCTAGTCCTGTCTCTGATCTCTGATCTCTTGTAGCTGTACGCCCTGCCTAGTCCTGTCTCCAGGTCTCTGATCCCTTGTAGCTGCCCGCCCTGCCTAGTCCTGTCTCCAGGTCTCTGATCTCTTGTAGCTGCCCACCCTGCCTAGTCCTGTCTCCAGGTCTCTGATCTCTTGTAGCTGCCCACCCTGCCTAGTCCTGTCTCCAGGTCTCTGATCCCTTGTAGCTGTACGCCCTGCCTAGTCCTGTCTCCCGGTCTCTGATCCCTTGTAGCTGTCCGCCCTGCCTAGTCCTGTCTCCAGGTCTCTGATCTCTTGTAGCTGCCTGCCCTGCCTAGTCCTGTCTCCCGGTCTCTGATCTCTTGTAGCTGCCCACCCTGTCTAGTCCTGTCTCCAGGTCTCTGATCTCTTGTAGCTGCACACCCTGCCTAGTCCTGTCTCTGATCTCTTGTAGCTGCCCACCCTGTCTTGTCCTGTTTCCCGGTCTCTGATCTCTTGTAGCTGCCCGCCCTGTCTTGTCCTGTCTCCCGGTCTCTGATCTCTTGTAGCTGCCCACCCTGCCTAGTCCTTTCTCCCGGTCTCTGATCCCTTGTAGCTGCCCACCCTGCCTAGTCCTGTCTCCCGGTCTCTGATCTCTTGTAGCTGCCCACCCTGCCTAGTCCTGTCTCTGATCTCTTGCAGCTGCCCACCCTGCCTAGTCCTGTCTCTGATCCCTTGTAGCTGCCCGCCCTGCCTAGTCCTGTCTCCCGGTCTCTGATCTCTTGTAGCTGCCCGCCCTGCCTAGTCCTGTCTCTGATCTCTTGTAGCTGCCCACCCTGCCTAGTCCTGTCTCCCGGTCTCTGATCTCTTGTAGCTGCCCACCCTGTCTTGTCCTGTCTCCCGGTCTCTGATCTCTTGTAGCTGCCCACCCTGCCTAGTCCTGTCTCCTGGTCTCTGATCCCTTGTAGCTGCCCGCCCTGCCTAGTCCTGTCTCCCGGTCTCTGATCCCTTGTAGCTGCCCACCCTGCCTAGTCCTGTCTCCCGGTCTCTGATTTCTTGTAGCTGCCCACCCTGCCTAGTCCTGTCTCCAGGTCTCTGATCCCTTGTAGCTGCCCGCCCTGCCTAGTCCTGTCTCCAGGTCTCTGATCTCTTGTAGCCGCCTGCCCTGCCTAGTCCTGTCTCCAGGTCTCTGATCCCTTGTCGCTGTACGCCCTGCCTAGTCCTGTCTCTGATCTCTGATCTCTTGTAGCTGTCCGCCCTGCCTAGTCCTGTCTCCAGGTCTCTGATCCCTTGTAGCTGCCCGCCCTGCCTAGTCCTGTCTCCAGGTCTCTGATCTCTTGTAGCTGCCTGCCCTGCCTAGTCCTGTCTCCCAGTCTCTGATCTCTTGTAGCTGCCTGCCCTGCCTAGTCCTGTCTCCCAGTCTCTGATCTCTTGTAGCTGCCCACCCTGCCTAGTCCTGTCTCCCGGTCTCTGATCCCTTGTAGCTGCCTGCCCTGCCTAGTCCGGTCTCTGATCTCTTGTAGCTGCCCGCCCTGCCTAGTCCTGTCTCCAGGTCTCTGATCTCTTGTAGCTGCCCACCCTGCCTAGTCCTGTCTCTGATCTCTGATCTCTTGTAGCTGTACGCCCTGCCTAGTCCTGTCTCCAGGTCTCTGATCCCTTGTAGCTGCCCGCCCTGCCTAGTCCTGTCTCCAGGTCTCTGATCTCTTGTAGCTGCCCACCCTGCCTAGTCCTGTCTCCAGGTCTCTGATCTCTTGTAGCTGCCCACCCTGCCTAGTCCTGTCTCCAGGTCTCTGATCCCTTGTAGCTGTACGCCCTGCCTAGTCCTGTCTCCCGGTCTCTGATCCCTTGTAGCTGTCCGCCCTGCCTAGTCCTGTCTCCAGGTCTCTGATCTCTTGTAGCTGCCTGCCCTGCCTAGTCCTGTCTCCCGGTCTCTGATCTCTTGTAGCTGCCCACCCTGTCTAGTCCTGTCTCCAGGTCTCTGATCTCTTGTAGCTGCACACCCTGCCTAGTCCTGTCTCTGATCTCTTGTAGCTGCCCACCCTGTCTTGTCCTGTTTCCCGGTCTCTGATCTCTTGTAGCTGCCCGCCCTGTCTTGTCCTGTCTCCCGGTCTCTGATCTCTTGTAGCTGCCCACCCTGCCTAGTCCTTTCTCCCGGTCTCTGATCCCTTGTAGCTGCCCACCCTGCCTAGTCCTGTCTCCCGGTCTCTGATCTCTTGTAGCTGCCCACCCTGCCTAGTCCTGTCTCTGATCTCTTGCAGCTGCCCACCCTGCCTAGTCCTGTCTCTGATCCCTTGTAGCTGCCCGCCCTGCCTAGTCCTGTCTCCCGGTCTCTGATCTCTTGTAGCTGCCCGCCCTGCCTAGTCCTGTCTCTGATCTCTTGTAGCTGCCCACCCTGCCTAGTCCTGTCTCCCGGTCTCTGATCTCTTGTAGCTGCCCACCCTGTCTTGTCCTGTCTCCCGGTCTCTGATCTCTTGTAGCTGCCCACCCTGCCTAGTCCTGTCTCCTGGTCTCTGATCCCTTGTAGCTGCCCGCCCTGCCTAGTCCTGTCTCCCGGTCTCTGATCCCTTGTAGCTGCCCACCCTGCCTAGTCCTGTCTCCCGGTCTCTGATCTCTTGTAGCTGCCCACCCTGCCTAGTCCTGTCTCCCGGTCTCTGATCTCTTGTAGCTGCCCACCCTGCCTAGTCCTGTCTCCAGGTCTCTGATCTCTTGTAGCTGCCCACCCTGCCTAGTCCTGTCTCCAGGTCTCTGATCTCTTGTAGCTGCCCACCCTGCCTAGTCCTGTCTCCCAGTCTCTGATCTCTTGTAGCTGCCTGCCCTGCCTAGTCCTGTCTCCAGGTCTCTGATCTCTTGTAGCTGCCCACCCTGCCTAGTCCTGTCTCCCAGTCTCTGATCTCTTGTAGCTGCCTGCCCTGCCTAGTCCTGTCTCCAGGTCTCTGATCCCTTGTAGCTGCCCGCCCTGCCTAGTCCTGTCTCCAGGTCTCTGATCCCTTGTAGCTGCCCGCCCTGCCTAGTCCTGTCTCCAGGTCTCTGATCTCTTGTAGCCGCCTGCCCTGCCTAGTCCTGTCTCCAGGTCTCTGATCCCTTGTCGCTGTACGCCCTGCCTAGTCCTGTCTCTGATCTCTGATCTCTTGTAGCTGTCCGCCCTGCCTAGTCCTGTCTCCAGGTCTCTGATCCCTTGTAGCTGCCCGCCCTGCCTAGTCCTGTCTCCAGGTCTCTGATCTCTTGTAGCTGCCTGCCCTGCCTAGTCCTGTCTCCCAGTCTCTGATCTCTTGTAGCTGCCTGCCCTGCCTAGTCCTGTCTCCCAGTCTCTGATCCCTTGTAGCTGCCTGCCCTGCCTAGTCCGGTCTCTGATCTCTTGTAGCTGCCCGCCCTGCCTAGTCCTGTCTCCAGGTCTCTGATCTCTTGTAGCTGCCTGCCCTGCCTAGTCCTGTCTCCAGGTCTCTGATCCCTTGTAGCTGTCCGCCCTGCCTAGTCCTGTCTCTGATCTCTGATCTCTTGTAGCTGTACGCCCTGCCTAGTCCTGTCTCCAGGTCTCTGATCCCTTGTAGCTGCCCGCCCTGCCTAGTCCTGTCTCCAGGTCTCTGATCTCTTGTAGCTGCCCACCCTGCCTAGTCCTGTCTCCAGGTCTCTGATCTCTTGTAGCTGCCTGCCCTGCCTAGTCCTGTCTCCAGGTCTCTGATCCCTTGTCGCTGTACGCCCTGCCTAGTCCTGTCTCTGATCTCTGACCTCTTGTAGCTGTCCGCCCTGCCTAGTCCTGTCTCCAGGTCTCTGATCCCTTGTAGCTGCCCGCCCTGCCTAGTCCTGTCTCCAGGTCTCTGATCCCTTGTCGCTGTACGCCCTGCCTAGTCCTGTCTCTGATCTCTGATCTCTTGTAGCTGTCCGCCCTGCCTAGTCCTGTCTCCAGGTCTCTGATCCCTTGTAGCTGCCCGCCCTGCCTAGTCCTGTCTCCAGGTCTCTGATCTCTTGTAGCTGCCTGCCCTGCCTAGTCCTGTCTCCCAGTCTCTGATCTCTTGTAGCTGCCTGCCCTGCCTAGTCCTGTCTCCCAGTCTCTGATCTCTTGAAGCTTCCCGCCCTGCCTAGTCCTGTCTCCCCGTCTCTGATCTCTTGTAGCTGCCCACCCTGCCTAGTCCTGTCTCCCGGTCTCTGATCCCTTGTAGCTACCTTCCCTGCCTAGTCCGGTCTCTGATCTCTTGTAGCTGCCCGCCCTGCCTAGTCCTGTCTCCAGGTCTCTGATCTCTTGTAGCTGCCTGCCCTGCCTAGTCCTGTCTCCAGGTCTCTGATCCCTTGTAGCTGCCCGCCCTGCCTAGTCCTGTCTCTGATCTCTGATCTCTTGTAGCTGTACGCCCTGCCTAGTCCTGTCTCCAGGTCTCTGATCCCTTGTAGCTGTCCGCCCTGCCTAGTCCTGTCTCTGATCTCTGATCTCTTGTAGCTGTACGCCCTGCCTAGTCCTGTCTCCAGGTCTCTGATCCCTTGTAGCTGCCCGCCCTGCCTAGTCCTGTCTCCAGGTCTCTGATCTCTTGTAGCTGCCCACCCTGCCTAGTCCTGTCTCCAGGTCTCTGATCTCTTGTAGCTGCCCACCCTGCCTAGTCCTGTCTCCAGGTCTCTGATCCCTTGTAGCTGTACGCCCTGCCTAGTCCTGTCTCCCGGTCTCTGATCCCTTGTAGCTGTCCGCCCTGCCTAGTCCTGTCTCCAGGTCTCTGATCTCTTGTAGCTGCCTGCCCTGCCTAGTCCTGTCTCCCGGTCTCTGATCTCTTGTAGCTGCCCACCCTGTCTAGTCCTGTCTCCAGGTCTCTGATCTCTTGTAGCTGCACACCCTGCCTAGTCCTGTCTCTGATCTCTTGTAGCTGCCCACCCTGTCTTGTCCTGTTTCCCGGTCTCTGATCTCTTGTAGCTGCCCGCCCTGTCTTGTCCTGTCTCCCGGTCTCTGATCTCTTGTAGCTGCCCACCCTGCCTAGTCCTTTCTCCCGGTCTCTGATCCCTTGTAGCTGCCCACCCTGCCTAGTCCTGTCTCCCGGTCTCTGATCTCTTGTAGCTGCCCACCCTGCCTAGTCCTGTCTCTGATCTCTTGCAGCTGCCCACCCTGCCTAGTCCTGTCTCTGATCCCTTGTAGCTGCCCGCCCTGCCTAGTCCTGTCTCCCGGTCTCTGATCTCTTGTAGCTGCCCGCCCTGCCTAGTCCTGTCTCTGATCTCTTGTAGCTGCCCACCCTGCCTAGTCCTGTCTCCCGGTCTCTGATCTCTTGTAGCTGCCCACCCTGTCTTGTCCTGTCTCCCGGTCTCTGATCTCTTGTAGCTGCCCACCCTGCCTAGTCCTGTCTCCTGGTCTCTGATCCCTTGTAGCTGCCCGCCCTGCCTAGTCCTGTCTCCCGGTCTCTGATCCCTTGTAGCTGCCCACCCTGCCTAGTCCTGTCTCCCGGTCTCTGATCTCTTGTAGCTGCCCACCCTGCCTAGTCCTGTCTCCCGGTCTCTGATCTCTTGTAGCTGCCCACCCTGCCTAGTCCTGTCTCCAGGTCTCTGATCTCTTGTAGCTGCCCACCCTGCCTAGTCCTGTCTCCCAGTCTCTGATCTCTTGTAGCTGCCTGCCCTGCCTAGTCCTGTCTCCCGGTCTCTGATCCCTTGTAGCTGCCCACCCTGCCTAGTCCTGTCTCCCGGTCTCTGATCTCTTGTAGCTGCCTGCCCTGTCTTGTCCTGTCTCCAGGTCTCTGATCTCATGTAGCTGCCTGCCCTGCCTAGTCCTGTCTCCCAGTCTCTGATCTCTTGTAGCTGCCCGCCCTGCCTATTCCTGTCTCCCAGTCTCTGATCTCTTGTAGCTGCCCGCCCTGTCTAGTCCTTTCTCCCAGTCTCTGATCTCTTGTAGCTGCCTGCCCTGCCTAGTCCTGTCTCCCGGTCTCTGATCCCTTGTAGCTGCCCACCCTGCCTAGTCCTGTCTCCCGGTCTCTGATCTCTTGTAGCTGCCCACCCTGCCCAGTCCTGTCTCCCGGTCTCTGATCTCTTGTAGCTGCCCACCCTGCCTAGTCCTGTCTCCAGGTCTCTGATCTCTTGTAGCTGCCCACCCTGCCTAGTCCTGTCTCCAGGTCTCTGATCTCTTGTAGCTGCCCACCCTGCCTAGTCCTGTCTCCCAGTCTCTGATCTCTTGTAGCTGCCTGCCCTGCCTAGTCCTGTCTCCAGGTCTCTGATCTCTTGTAGCTGCCCACCCTGCCTAGTCCTGTCTCCCAGTCTCTGATCTCTTGTAGCTGCCTGCCCTGCCTAGTCCTGTCTCCAGGTCTCTGATCCCTTGTAGCTGCCCGCCCTGCCTAGTCCTGTCTCCAGGTCTCTGATCCCTTGTAGCTGCCCGCCCTGCCTAGTCCTGTCTCCAGGTCTCTGATCTCTTGTAGCCGCCTGCCCTGCCTAGTCCTGTCTCCAGGTCTCTGATCCCTTGTCGCTGTACGCCCTGCCTAGTCCTGTCTCTGATCTCTGATCTCTTGTAGCTGTCCGCCCTGCCTAGTCCTGTCTCCAGGTCTCTGATCCCTTGTAGCTGCCCGCCCTGCCTAGTCCTGTCTCCAGGTCTCTGATCTCTTGTAGCTGCCTGCCCTGCCTAGTCCTGTCTCCCAGTCTCTGATCTCTTGTAGCTGCCTGCCCTGCCTAGTCCTGTCTCCCAGTCTCTGATCTCTTGTAGCTTCCCACCCTGCCTAGTCCTGTCTCCCGGTCTCTGATCTCTTGTAGCTGCCCACCCTGCCTAGTCCTGTCTCCCGGTCTCTGATCCCTTGTAGCTGCCTGCCCTGCCTAGTCCGGTCTCTGATCTCTTGTAGCTGCCCGCCCTGCCTAGTCCTGTCTCCAGGTCTCTGATCTCTTGTAGCTGCCTGCCCTGCCTAGTCCTGTCTCCAGGTCTCTGATCCCTTGTAGCTGTCCGCCCTGCCTAGTCCTGTCTCTGATCTCTGATCTCTTGTAGCTGTACGCCCTGCCTAGTCCTGTCTCCAGGTCTCTGATCCCTTGTAGCTGCCCGCCCTGCCTAGTCCTGTCTCCAGGTCTCTGATCTCTTGTAGCTGCCCACCCTGCCTAGTCCTGTCTCCAGGTCTCTGATCTCTTGTAGCTGCCCACCCTGCCTAGTCCTGTCTCCAGGTCTCTGATCCCTTGTAGCTGTACGCCCTGCCTAGTCCTGTCTCCCGGTCTCTGATCCCTTGTAGCTGTCCGCCCTGCCTAGTCCTGTCTCCCGGTCTCTGATCTCTTGTAGCTGCCTGCCCTGCCTAGTCCTGTCTCCCGGTCTCTGATCTCTTGTAGCTGCCCACCCTGTCTAGTCCTGTCTCCAGGTCTCTGATCTCTTGTAGCTGCACACCCTGCCTAGTCCTGTCTCTGATCTCTTGTAGCTGCCCACCCTGTCTTGTCCTGTCTCCCGGTCTCTGATCTCTTGTAGCTGCCCGCCCTGTCTTGTCCTGTCTCCCGGTCTCTGATCTCTTGTAGCTGCCCACCCTGCCTAGTCCTGTCTCCCGGTCTCTGATCCCTTGTAGCTGCCCGCCCTGCCTAGTCCTGTCTCCCGGTCTCTGATCTCTTGTAGCTGCCCACCCTGCCTAGTCCTGTCTCTGATCTCTTGTAGCTGCCCACCCTGACTAGTCCTGTCTCTGATCCCTTGTAGCTGCCCGCCCTGCCTAGTCCTGTCTCCCGGTCTCTGATCTCTTGTAGCTGCCCGCCCTGCCTAGTCCTGTCTCTGATCTCTTGTAGCTGCCCACCCTGTCTAGTCCTGTCTCCCGGTCTCTGATCTCTTGTAGCTGCCCACCCTGTCTTGTCCTGTCTCCCGGTCTCTGATCTCTTGTAGCTGCCCACCCTGCCTAGTCCTGTCTCCTGGTCTCTGATCCCTTGTAGCTGCCCGCCCTGCCTAGTCCTGTCTCCAGGTCTCTGATCTCTTGTAGCTGCCTGCCCTGTCTTGTCCTGTCTCCAGGTCTCTGATCTCTTGTACCTGTACACCCTGCCTAGTCCTGTCTCCCAGTCTCTGATCTCTTGTAGCTGCCCGCCCTGCCTAGTACTGTCTCCCAGTCTCTGATCTCTTGTAGCTGCCCGCCCTGCCTAGTCCTGTCTCCCGGTCTCTGATCTCTTGTAGCTGCCCGCCCTGCCTAGTCCTGTCTCCCGGTCTCTGATCTCTTGTAGCTGCCTGCCCTGCCTAGTCCTGTCTCCCGGTCTCTGATCTCTTGTAGCTGCCCGCCCTGCCTAGTCCTGTCTCTGATCTCTGATCTCTTGTAGCTGTACGCCCTGCCTAGTCCTGTCTCCCGGTCTCTGATCTCTTGTAGCTGCCCGCCCTGCCTAGTCCTGTCTCTGATCTCTGATCTCTTGTGGCTGCCTGCCCTGCCTAGTCCTGTCTCCCGGTCTCTGATCTCTTGTAGCTGCCTGCCCTGCCTAGTCCGGTCTCTGATCTCTTGTAGCTGCCCACCCTGCCTAGTCCTGTCTCTGATCTCTGATCTCTTGTAGCTGCCTGCCCTGCCTAGTCCTGTCTCCCAGTCTCTGATCTCTTGTAGCTGCCTGCCCTGCCTAGTCCTGTCTCCAGGTCTCTGATCTCTTGTAGCTGTACGCCCTGCCTAGTCCTGTCTCCAGGTCTCTGATCTCTTGTAGCTGCCCGCCCTGCCTAGTCCTGTCTCCCGGTCTCTGATCTCTTGTAGCTGCCCGCCCTGCCTAGTCCTGTCTCCCGGTCTCTGATCTCTTGTAGCTGCCTGCCCTGCCTAGTCCTGTCTCCAGGTCTCTGATCTCTTGTAGCTGCCTGCCCTGCCTAGTCCTGTCTCCAGGTCTCTGATCTCTTGTAGCTGCCTGCCCTGCCTAGTCCTGTCTCCAGGTCTCTGATCTCTTGTAGCTGTACGCCCTGCCTAGTCCTGTCTCCCAGTCTCTGATCTCTTGTAGCTGCCCGCCCTGCCTAGTCCTGTCTCCCAGTCTCTGATCTCTTGTAGCTGCCCGCCCTGCCTAGTCCTGTCTCCCGGTCTCTGATCTCTTGTAGCTGCCTGCCCTGCCTAGTCCTGTCTCCCGGTCTCTGATCTCTTGTAGCTGCCCGCCCTGCCTAGTCCTGTCTCTGATCTCTGATCTCTTGTAGCTGTACGCCCTGCCTAGTCCTGTCTCCCGGTCTCTGATCTCTTGTAGCTGCCCGCCCTGCCTAGTCCTGTCTCTGATCTCTGATCTCTTGTAGCTGTACGCCCTGCGTAGTCCTGTCTCCCGGTCTCTGATCTCTTGTAGCTGCCTGCCCTGCCTAGTCCGGTCTCTGATCTCTTGTAGCTGCCCACCCTGCCTAGTCCTGTCTCTGATCTCTGATCTCTTGTAGCTGCCTGCCCTGCCTAGTCCTGTCTCCCAGTCTCTGATCTCTTGTTGCTGCCTGCCCTGCCTAGTCCGGTCTCTGATCTCTTGTAGCTGCCCACCCTGCCTAGTCCTGTCTCTGATCTCTGATCTCTTGTAGCTGCCCACCCTGCCTAGTCCTGTCTCCCGGTCTCTGATCTCTTGTAGCTGCCTGCCCTGCCTAGTCCTGTCTCCAGGTCTCTGATCTCTTGTAGCTGTACGCCCTGCCTAGTCCTGTCTCCCAGTCTCTGATCTCTTGTAGCTGCCCGCCCTGCCTAGTCCTGTCTCCCAGTCTCTGATCTCTTGTAGCTGCCCGCCCTGCCTAGTCCTGTCTCCCGGTCTCTGATCTCTTGTAGCTGCCCGCCCTGCCTAGTCCTGTCTCCCGGTCTCTGATCTCTTGTAGCTGCCTGCCCTGCCTAGTCCTGTCTCCCGGTCTCTGATCTCTTGTAGCTGCCCGCCCTGCCTAGTCCTGTCTCTGATCTCTGATCTCTTGTAGCTGCCCGCCCTGCCTAGTCCTGTCTCTGATCTCTGATCTCTTGTAGCTGTACGCCTTGCCTAGTCCTGTCTCCCGGTCTCTGATCTCTTGTAGCTGCCCGCCCTGCCTAGTCCTGTCTCTGATCTCTGATCTCTTGTAGCTGTACGCCCTACCTAGTCCTGTCTCCCGGTCTCTGATCTCTTGTAGCTGCCTGCCCTGCCTAGTCCGGTCTCTGATCTCTTGTAGCTGCCCACCCTGCCTAGTCCTGTCTCTGATCTCTGATCTCTTGTAGCTGCCTGCCCTGCCTAGTCCTGTCTCCCGGTCTCTGATCTCTTGTAGCTGCCTGCCCTGCCTAGTCCGGTCTCTGATCTCTTGTAGCTGCCCACCCTGCCTAGTCCTGTCTCTGATCTCTGATCTCTTGTAGCTGCCCACCCTGCCTAGTCCTGTCTCCCGGTCTCTGATCTCTTGTAGCTGCCTGCCCTGCCTAGTCCTGTCTCCAGGTCTCTGATCTCTTGTAGCTGTACGCCCTGCCTAGTCCTGTCTCCCAGTCTCTGATCTCTTGTAGCTGCCCGCCCTGCCTAGTCCTGTCTCCCAGTCTCTGATCTCTTGTAGCTGCCCGCCCTGCCTAGTCCTGTCTCCCGGTTTCTGATCTCTTGTAGCTGCCCGCCCTGCCTAGTTCTGTCTCCCGGTCTCTGATCTCTTGTAGCTGCCTGCCCTGCCTAGTCCTGTCTCCCGGTCTCTGATCTCTTGTAGCTGCCCGCCCTGCCTAGTCCTGTCTCTGATCTCTGATCTCTTGTAGCTGTACGCCCTGCCTAGTCCTGTCTCCCGGTCTCTGATCTCTTGTAGCTGCCCGCCCTGCCTAGTCCTGTCTCTGATCTCTGATCTCTTGTAGCTGTACGCCCTGCCTAGTCCTGTCTCCCGGTCTCTGATCTCTTGTAGCTGCCTGCCCTGCCTAGTCCGGTCTCTGATCTCTTGTAGCTGCCCACCCTGCCTAGTCCTGTCTCTGATCTCTGATCTCTTGTAGCTGCCCACCCTGCCTAGTCCTGTCTCCCGGTCTCTGATCTCTTGTAGCTGCCTGCCCTGCCTGGTCCGGTCTCTGATCTCTTGTAGCTTCCCGCCCTGCCTATTCCTGTCTCCCGGTCTCTGATCTCTTGTAGCTGCCCACCCTGCCTAGTCCTGTCTCCCGGTCTCTGATCTCTTGTAGCTTCCCGCCCTGCCTAGTCCTGTCTCCCAGTCTCTGATCTCTTGTAGCTTCCCGCCCTGCCTAGTCCTGTCTCCAGGTCTCTGATCTCTTGTAGCTGCCCACCCTGCCTAGTCCGGTCTCTGATCTCTTGTAGCTGCCTGCCCTGCCTAGTCCTGTCTCCCGGTCTCTGATCTCTTGTAGCTGCCTGCCCTGTCTTGTCCTGTCTCCCGGTCTCTGATCTCTTGTAGCTGCCCGCCCTGCCTAGTCCGGTCTCCCGGTCTCTGATCTCTTGTAGCTGCCTTCCCTGTCTTGTCCGGTCTCCCGGTCTCTGATCTCTTGTAGCTGCCTGCCCTGTCTTGTCCTGTCTCCCGGTCTCTGATCTCTTGTAGCTGCCCGCCCTGCCTAGTCCGGTCTCCCGGTCTCTGATCTCTTGTAGCTGCCTTCCCTGTCTTGTCCGGTCTCCCGGTCTCTGATCTCTTGTAGCTGCCTGCCCTGTCTTGTCCTGTCTCCCGGTCTCTGATCTCTTGTAGCTGCCCGCCCTGCCTAGTCCGGTCTCCACGTCTGTCTCTGATCCCTTGAGTAGCACCCCCTTTGACTCTCAGAACAGCCTCAATTTGTTAGGGTGTAGACTCTACATGGTGTTGACAGCGTACCACAGGGATGCTGGCACGTATTGACTCCAATACTTCCCACAGTTGTGTCAAGTTGGCTGAATGTCCTTTGGGTGGTGGACCATTCTTGATACACACGGGAAACTGTTGGCATTGCAGTTCTTGACACATTCAAACCGTTGCGCATGGCAGTTACTACCCTGTTCAAAGGCAACATTTTTTGCTCTTAAATCTTTTGTCTTGCCCATTCAACCACTGAATTGCACACATACAGAATCCATGTCTCAATTGTCTAAAGGCTTAAAAATCCTTCTTCAGCCTGTCTCCTCCCCTTCATCTACACTGATTGAAGTGGATTTAACAGCTGACATCAATAAGGGATCATATAGTGCTGTGAAAAGTATTTTCCCCCTGTCTGATTTTCACAATTTTAGCACATTTTTGATACTGAATGTTATCAGATCTTCAACCAAAACCTAACATTAGATAAAGGGATCCTGAGTTTACAAATAATTATGTAATTAACAAAGTTATGCAACACCCAATTCCCCAGTGTGAAAAAGAAATTTCCCCCCTTACACTCAATAACTGGTTGTGCCACCTTCAGCTGCCATGACTGCAACCAAATGCTTCCTGTAGTTGTTGATCAGTCTCTCACATCACTGTGGAGGAAGTTTGGTCCACTCTTTCATGCAGAGCTGCTTTAACTCATCCAGGTCCTGAGGCAGCAAAGCATCCCCAAACCATCCCACTACCACCACCATGCTTGACCGTTGGTTTGAGGTTCTTACTGTGTTTGTTTTTGGCCAAACATAATGGGACCCATTTCATCCAAAAAGTTGACTTAAGTTTGCCAAGAAGCACCTGGATGATCATCAAGACTCTTGGAAGAATTTTCTATGGACAGATGAGTCCAAAGTATAACTTTTCAGACAACACCTTGATAAGCTCACTTCCTGACAGTGGCTAACCACTCTTTGTACTTGGTGACTTCAACCTCCTGACATCAATTCATTTCTTCCAACCCTCATTTGACCTTTCCCCATCACAAGGCAGGCAATACAGATTACATTTTACCAGACACTCTTATCCAGAGCGACTGTACACATTTTTCATGATGGTCTCCTGTGGGAATCAAACCCACAACCCTGTCGTTGCAAGCAGCATGCGCTACCAACTGATCCAAACGGGACACCTCATTTTTACTGGAGGCTGTTGGTCTACTAATCTCACTGCAGCCCCCCTCCAGGTCAGTGATCACTACTTAGTTTCCTTTCCTGTCTCCCTCTCCTCCAACCCTAACCACTCAGCCATTATCCAGATGGCCATGCACCATAGCAATCTCCTCTCTCTCTCTCTCTCTCTCTCTCTCTCTCTCTCTCTCTCTCTCTCTCTCTCTCTCTCTCTCTCTCTCTCTCTCTCTCTCTCTCTCCCACTACTCTCTCTCTCTCTCTCTCTCTCTCTCTCTCTCTCTCTCTCTCTCTCTCTCTCTCTCTCTCCCACTACTCTCTCTCTCTTTCTCTCCCACTACTCTCTCTCTCTTTCTCTCCCACTACTCTCTCTCTCTTTCTCTCCCACTACTCTCTCTCTCTCTCTCTCTCTCTCTCTCTCTCTCTCTCTCTCTCTCTCTCTCTCTCTCACTACTCTCTTCTATTCTCTCTCTCTCTCTCTCTCTCTCTCTCTCTCTCTCTCTCTCTCTCTCTCTCCCACTACTCTCTCTCTCTTTCTCTCCCACTACTCTCTCTCTCTTTCTCTCCCACTACTCTCTCTCTCTTTCTCTCCCACTATTCTCTCTCTCTCTCTCTCTCTCTCTCTCTCTCTCTCTCTCTCTCTCTCTCTCTCTCTCTCTCTCTCTCTCTCTCTCTCTCTCTCACTACTCTCTTCTATCCTATCATCTCTCCCTTCTACTCTCCTGTCTCCTGATTCTGCCTCTTCGACCCTACTCTCCTCCCTTTCTGCATCTTATTCCTCGCACTGTCCCGTTTCGTCCAGGCCGTCTCGGCCCACCCGTCCTGCTCCGTGGGTGAGTTACTCATTGCGAGCTTACAAAACAGGGCTGCGGGAAGCTGAGCGAAAGGGAAGGGAAACTAAACTTCCGGAGGACCTATCATCACTCCCTCCTCTCTGCCTTCTCTTCCTCTGTATCCGCTGCTAAAGCCACTTTCTATCACTCTAAATTTCAAGCTTTTGCCTCTAACCCTAGGAAACTATTTTCCACCTTCTCCTCCCTCATTAATCCTCCTCCCCCTCCCTCCTCCCTCTCTGCGGACGACTTTTACAACCACTTTGAAAAGAAGGTTGACGATATCTGCTCCTCATTCACTCAACCTATTGAGTCCTCTGGTCCCACTCATTCACTCAACCTATTGAGTCCTCTGGTCCCACTCATTCACTCAACCTATTGAGTCCTCTGGTCCCACTCATTCACTCAACCTATTGAGTCCTCTGGTCCCACTCATTCACTCAACCTATTGAGTCCTCTGGTCCCACTCATTCACTCAACCTATTGAGTCCTCTGGTCCCACTCATTCACTCAATCTATTGAGTCCTCTGGTCCCACTCATTCACTCAACCTATTGAGTCCATTGGTCCCACTCACACAGAACTACCCTACGCCATGACCTCTTTCTCCCCTCTCTCTCCAGATGAAATCCTGCGACTTGTGAGTACTGGCCACCTGACAACCTGCCCTCTCAACCCCATCCCTTATCCAGACCATCTCTTGAGACTTTCTCCCATTCCTCACTTCCCTCATCAACTCATCTCTGACCACTGGCTGCGTCCCCTCTGACTTCAGTATGGCCTGAGTCTCTCCCCTCCTCAAGAAACCAACACTCAACTCATCTAACGTCAAAAACTATAGACCTGTATCCCTTTCTTTTCTTTCCAAAACACTTGAGTGTTCTGTCTCTGATCAACTCTCTCGCTATCTCTCTCAGAACGATCTTCTTGACCCTAACCAGCCAGGCTTCAAGACGAGTCACTCAACCGAGACTGCTCTTCTGCGCTCCTCTGTTCTCATCCTCCTAGATCTATCCACTGCCTTCGACACTGTGAACCATCAGATCCTCCTCTCCACCCTCTCAGTGCTGGGCATCTCAGGCTCTGCACACTCTTGAATTGCATCCTACCTGGCAGGCCGCTCCTACCAGGTGATGTGGAGAGGATCTGTGTCTGCATCACGTACTCTCACTAGTATCCCCCAGAGCTTGGTTCTGGGCTCTGTCCTCTTCTGTCTATACACCAAGACACTCAGCTCCGTCATGTTCTCGCATGGTCTCCTATCATTGCTATGCCGATGACACTCACCTACTTTTCTCTTTCTCCCCTTCTGACACCCAGGCGGCGACACGCATCTCTGCATGCCTGGCAGATATCTCAGCTTGGATGTCGGCCCACCACCTCAGTCTCAACCTCTACAAGACGGAGCTGCTATTCCTCCCGGGGAAGGCCTGCCCGCTCAAACACCTCTCCAAGGTTGACAACTCCATGGTGTCACCCTCTATGAGTGCAAAGAACCTTGGCGTGACTCTGGACAACACCCTGTCATTCTCTGCAAACATCAAAGCAGTGACTTGCTCCTGCAGGTTCATGCTCTAAAATATCCGTAGAGTACGACCCTACCTCACACAGGAAGTGGCGCAGGTCCTAATCGCCCCCCTTTCTGGCTCTCACTGATGGCTACTTTATTGAGGAAAAGTGTACTTACTATGCCTGTGGTGTAACGGCTATCGTCATATTCTTCCTCCTCCTCGGACGAGGAGAGGCGAGACGGATCGGACCAATACGCAGAGTGGTTAGGGTTCATAATGATTTATTATGACGAAACTGACTTACAAAGCAAATAAACAAAGTTCATAAACCGATACAGTACCGTGTGGTGCAACAAACACAGACAAGGGAAACAAACACCCACAAAACACACGTGAAACCCAGGCTGCCTAAGTATGATTCTCAATCAGGGACAACGATTGACAGCTGTCTCTGATTGAGAATCATACCCGGCCGAACACAAACATCCCAACATAGAAAATCAAACATAGACCAACCCACCCAACTCACGCCCTGACCAACTAAATAAATACAAGAAAAAGGAAAACAGGTCAGGAACGTGACATGTGGTATGTGGTTGTCCCACGTAGCTATCTTAAGATGACTGCATTAACTGTAAGTCGCTCTGGATAAGAGTGTCTGCTTATTGACTAAAATGGAAGAGCAGGTGTTCCTAATGTTTTCTACACTCAGAGTATGTACTGGCTTTCTGTGTTCTGCCTAGAGATTACATTTGTTCTATAATATATTGAAAATGGTTCTTTCACAGTTTACTTTCTGTGAATCATTGCATCCTCTGTCCTCGCTTCCTTCTCAATCATATTGGAGTAGAGGGTCCAAGGGTTCTTCATTCTGACCTTCTTCTCCAATGGGTTTTGAAAAGGAGGTGAGGAGATGAATTGAGGAAGTTATACCAATGTTTTTCCTGTACATGGAGTAGCCAGCCAGGGAGTTCCAGGCTGGGGGTGTCCGGGGGGAGGTAGGCCCCCTGTGAAGAAAAATATACAGTTGAAGTCGGAAGTTTACATACACCTTAGCCAAATACATTTCAAATCAGTTTTTCACAATTCCTGAACTTTAATCCTAGTAAAAATTCCCTGTCTTAGGTCAGTTAGGATCACCACTTTATTTTAAGAATGTGAAATGTCAGAATAATAGTAGAGAGAATGATTTATTTCAGCTTTTATTTCTTTCATCACATTCCCAGTGGGTCAGAAGTTTACATACACTCGATTCGTTTTTGGTAGCATTGCCTTTAAGTTGTTTAACTTGGGTCAAACGTTTCGGGTTAGCCTTCCACAAGCTTCCCACAATAAGTTGGGTGCGTTTTGGCCCATTCCTCCTGACAGAGCTGGTGTAACTGAGTCAGGTTTGTAGGCCTCCTTGCTCGCACATGCTTTTTCAGTTCTGCCCACAAATTTTCTATAGGATTGAGGTCAGGGCTTTGTGATGGCCACTCCAATTCTTAAGCCATTTTGCGACAACTTTGGAAGTATGCTTGAGGTCATTGTCCATTTGGAAGACCCATTTGCGACCAAGCTTTAACTTCCTGACTGATGTCTTGAGATGTTGCTTCAATATATTCACATAATTTTCATTACTCATGATGCCATCTATTTGGCGGTGAACCAGTCCCTCCTGCAGCAAAGCACCCCCACAACATGATGCTGCTACCCCCGTGCTTCATGGTTGAGATGGTGTTCTTCGGCTTGCAAGCATCCCCCTTTTTCCTCCAAACATAACGATGGTCATTATGGCCAAACAGTTCTATTTTTGTTTCATCAGACCAGAGAACATTTCTCCAAAAAGTACAATCTTTGTCCCTATGTGCAGTTGCAAACCGTAGTCTGGCTTTTTTTATGGCAGTTTTGGAGCAGTGGCTTCTTCCTTGCTGAGCGGCCTTTCAGGTTATGTCGATATAGGACTCGTTTTACTGTGGATATAGATTCTTTTGTACCTCTTTCCTCCAGCATCTTCACAATATCCTTTGCTGTTGTTCTGGGATTGATTTGCACTTTTTGCACCAAAGTACGTTCATCTCTAGGAGACAGAACGCGTCTCCTTCCTGAGCGGTATGACGGCTACGTGGTCCCATGGTGTTTATACTTGCATACTATTGTTTGAACAGATGAACATGGTACCTTCAGGCATTTGGAAATTGCTCCCAAGGATCAACCAGACTTGTGGAGGTCTACAATTCTTTTTCTGAGGTCTTGGCTGATTTCTTTTGATTTTCCTATGATGTCAAGCAAAGAGGCACTGAGTTTGAAGGTAGGCCTTGAAATACATCCACAGGTACACCTCCAATTGACTCAAATTATGTCAACTAGCCTATCAGAACTTCTAAAGTCATGACATCGTTTTCTGGGATTTTCCAAGCTCTTTAAAGGCACAGTCAACTTAGTGTACATAAACTTCTGACCCACTGGAATTGTGACACAGTGAATTATGAGTGAAATAATCTGTCTGTAAGCAATTGTTGGAAAAATGACTTGTGTCATGCACAAAGTAGATGTGCTAACTGACTTGCCAAAACTATAGTTTGTTTACAAGAAATTTGTTGAGTGGTTGAAAAACAAGTTTTAATGACTCCAACCTAAGTGTATGTAAACTTCCGACTTCAACTGTAAGTATCATTTGCTTTTATAATCTTCGATCTATTTTCTTTTATCATATTTTGAACCAGAGTGAGGCTCTCTCTCCAGTACCTATTGTTCCTGTAGTGTGGATTCAATGTCTTCATTGAATGTTTTCATAATTTATCTGCAGATAATCACTGAAAAGCAGTAGCGCACCAGTCTGCAAGTTAGGGAGCCAAATGAACGTCTCTCTCAACGATGCGTTTCGGTTCCCGACGTTCACCTAAAAGAGCCGTTCACAAAGAGCTGTTCGTTGGGGAACAACCCTTCACTAGGCTACGCTGATAAGTCACTTTAGCAATCACTGGCAAGCCTCGACAAAGGCTTTGAATTCTTGGAAAATACAAACAAGATTTTTGGTTTACATGTCCCGATACCATGGACATATAACTACGTTGTATGATTTATGAATAGAAAATGTACAGTATATAGGAGATTGACTTTATTCAGTCAGTTCGACACCTTTCATAAACGAGCCAACACTTACTGTTTGGTCATCAATCAAAGCACAGTAAATGGCCTATGCTCCCGGACTCCAAGGCAGTGTATATAGTGTATATTGCTACAGTGTATATGAAACGCGAGAAAGAAAATAAATGAATGTGCCACATAACAATAATAACGTGGATTTCAACTCATCGTTACCGCTTACATTACATGGGACATGCAAATCCCCTCACAGGAGACCATGAAGAAGCATCCGCGATTATTATTTTTTGGACTGCAGCCAATCAAAGTGTACAAAAATAACACAGGTACCAAGAGGCGGGACAGACAGCAAACTGACAAACCAGCAGTTTCCCTGTCATCACTCGCTTTGTGACTGACAGGTGCCTGTCCGCTTTGTGACTGACAGGTGCCTGTCCGCTTTGTGACTGACAGGTGCCTGACTTCTCTGTCTAGCGAATTGAAACTTTTAAATGAAAAGAAGCCAAGTTAATTTATGAAGTGGAAAAAGTAGCTTGTGTTGTTGGGCCACTGCCCTTTTTCAATGAGTTTTGAAAAGGAGGCAAAGAGAGTGGGTGGGAAGAATCAAGGAAAGATGAATTGTGAAAGACCTATACAGAGCAATGCTTTGGTACATTGAAGGTTTTTTTGGTGGCTGTGAACCAGAAACTGGGTTTTCAAACTCGACATCTACAGTAGTGACATACTACATTCTGACCCTGTGAAGGTGAGGGGTAATGGAAGGGGCCTCTTCTTTCTGACCCTGTGAAGGTGAGGGGTAATGGAAGGGGCCTCTTCATTCTGACCCTGTGAAGATGAGGGGTAATGGAAGGGGCCTCTTCATTCTGACCCTGTGAAGATGAGGGGTAATGGAAGGGGCCTCTTCTTTCTGACCCTGTGAAGGTGAGGGGTAATGGAAGGGGCCTCTTCATTCTGACCCTGTGAAGATGAGGGGTAATGGAAGGGGCCTCTTCTTTCTGACCCTGTGAAGGAGAGGGGTAATGGAAGGGGCCTCTTCTTTCTGACTGTGTGAAGGTGAGGGGTAATGGAAGGGGCCTCTTCTTTCTGACCCTGTGAAGATGAGGGGTAATGGAAGGGGCCTCTTCTTTCTGACCCTGTGAAGATGAGGGGTAATGGAAGGGGCCTCTTCTTTCTGACTGTGTGAAGGTGAGGGGTAATGGAAGGGGCCTCTTCTTTCTGACCCTGTGAAGGAGAGGGGTAATGGAAGGGGCCTCTTCTTTCTGACCCTGTGAAGATGAGGGGTAATGGAAGGGGCCTCTTCTTTCTGACCCTGTGAAGGAGAGGGGTAATGGAAGGGGCCTCTTCTTTCTGACCCTGTGAAGATGAGGGGTAATGGAAGGGGGTCAGCTACTGTACAATTGGTTCAGAAAAGTCAGCTACGGTGGAGCTTTCCTTATCCCGTTATTGACTATCTCCTCAACAACTGGTCTAGTCAGGATCAGCCAGTGATTGAGCTCAACCTAGAGTCGTACGTCAGTCTGAAGTGGTGTGAAGCAGTCGCTAAGCAACGATACGATAACCAGATCGAATGTCCTCTTCTGACATTACCACAGCTCAAAGTTTTTCCCTGACTCTGGGACTGTGTGGTCGATTGGGAAACAGGTCTGGTATGTGTGGGAGGAAAGTGCGAAGGGTTGTGTATCGTTTTAGACAAAGAGTAGGATGTGTGTGTGTGTATGACAGCATCTCTGACGCAACTAGTTGTGACTGATCTGGAGAGAGAGAGCTCTCCCAATGCTTACCATTGTAGAAGAAATGGGGAAATGGTTACATGTTGTGTACGGGTATAGTTGGGCCACATTTGGTTTCCATATTGGGCTTCATAATATGACTCACTTTTTTTATGGTTAGGTGATAGATTGGCCTGATCACTTCCAAGCATATAAAACATATTAATTCTATGTTTTAGCCAAACATTCTACTGGATTTTCTCATTGTGTGTCATAACAGTTGAATCTCAGTCATTTCAGTTGAATCTCAGGCATTACAGTTGATTCTCAGTCATTACAGTTGAATCTCAGTCATTACAGTTGAATCTCAGTCATTACAGTTGAATCTCAGTCATTACAGTTGAATCTCAGTCATTACAGTTGAATCTCAGTCATTACAGTTGAATCTCAGCCATTACAGTTGAATCTCAGCCATTACAGTTGAATCTCAGCCATTACATTTGAATCTCAGCCATTACAGTTTAATCTCAGCCATTACAGTTGAATCTCATTCATTACAGTTGAATCTCTGTCATTACAGTGGGATATTATCTACCATATTTACTGACTGATAAACCCCTCCTACACACTGTTTCTGGACTATCTTGCAGGAAGTCAGCCATGGATACCACAAACTGTTAATAGCTCCTGAGTGGCGCAGCGGTCTAAGGCACTCCATCTTAGGGCTAGAGGCATCACTACAGACCCTGGTTTGATTCCAGGCTGTATCACAACCGGCTTTGACTGGGAGTCCTACAGGGCAGTGCACAATTGGCCCAGCGGTGTCTGGGTTTGGCTGGTGTAGGCTGTCATTGTAAATAAGAATTTGTTCTTAACTGACTTGCCTAGTTAAATAAAAATAATAAATAAAAATAATAAATAAAAAATAATAAATAAATAGAAGGCCCAAATCTCTCTATGAACAATGGGACTACAGACTCACAGTGTCACGTTCCGGACCGGTTTTCTGTTATTTTGTATGTGTTTGACGGTCAGGGCGTGAGTTTGGGTGGGTAGTCTATGTTATGTGTTTCTATGTTGGTTAAAGGGGTGACCTGATATGGCTCTCAATTAGAGGCAGGTGGTTTTCCTTTCCTCTGATTGAGAGCCATATTAAGGTAGGTGTTTTCACACTGTTTGTTGTGGGTGGTTGTCTCCTGTGTCAGTGTCTGTGTATGTTACGCCACACGGGACTGTTTTCGGTTTTGTTTGTTTGTTCGTTTTATGTAGTCAGTTTTCCTGTTCATGCGTTCTTCGTGTTTCATGTAAGTTCGTCGTCCAGGTCTGTCTACGTCGTTTATTGTTTTGTATTTTTGTTCAAGAGTTTTTCGTCTTCGTCTGTTTGTTGTAAATAAATAATATGTCGAACTACAACGCTGCATTTTGGTTCAATCCTCCTCCTCTTCGGATGAAGAGGAGGAGGGAAGCCGTTACACACAGAGGACGGCATAAAAACATTTCCACACAGTCTTCTTCTTCTTTAGCCCTTTTTGGAGGATAACTTTCTTAGTTTCTAGGTATTACCTAGGTACTGCACTACTTTTAGCCAGAGCCACATACAAAGACATAATGGCTTTTGCCAAAACAAATTCACTGTTTTGGGAAAATAGGGTTTGAGGTACAGCAAGTATCTTTTGCCTCTAACCATAACAGAGATGTCATTCTGGATGAGTTAGTCAGGTAAAAATATAGCTAATGGCTCTAAGGTAGGAGAGAGAGCGGGGGGAGGGAGACGGACAGCGTAGTGACACCACTATTCCAGTGTTTTTCTCCCAGGCCTGTCACTTGGGCTCCCGATAGAACGTTCACAGTTCTGTTTGCCTTGGGTCTCATAACAGACGAGTGGGAGCAGCCTTTTTTGTTTTCATGTAAAGTTTGGCTCAGTTCTGAGAGGGGAGTGCAGCGCTGCGGAGCACGACAGGTGTTAGGCGGGCTGCTGAAATGGCCTTGAGGGTGTCTGACTGAACCCAGGTGTGAGAGGGAAAATATATGTTTTTCTACATTAAGGGAATAACTTTATTGGGAAGCCGCAGGGTTTGTTGCGTAATGCTGTTCTGTAATGTTAACTGCACATGCTGCATAATGCCCCACCCCATTCCCCCTCTCCTCTCCTCCCTTCTCCTCTCCTCCCTACTCCTCTCCTTTCTTCTCCTCTCCTCTCCTCCCTTCTCCTCTCCTTCCTTCTCCTCTCCTCCTCTCCTCCCTTCTCCTCTCCTTCCTTCTCCTCTCCTCCTCTCCTCCCTTCTCCTCTCCTTCCTTCTCCTCTCCTTCTCTCCTCCCTTCTCCCCTCCTCTCCTCTCCTCCCCTCTCAGGGTGAATTTCTCAGTGTCTGCCACAGCCATCAGGAATCCAGACTCACCGTCAAGCCTGTCAAACACCACAGCATCAAACACACACACATTCTGCACCACACACACACACACGCACACGCACACGCACACACACACACATTCTACACCGCAGCCATCCAGTCCCCATAGCTCAGTGGCAAGTAATCCACACACACAGACAAACAAACAAACAGACACATTACACACACATTCACAAAAGTTGCACACAAATTCTATGCACATATTTTCATTAGTCTTTCCCTGTTTGAGGTGTTGCTATTTTCACTGTAGTGCAATTGGGGGTGTTTCCCCTAAAGACCAAAAGGGGGCAAGCTTGTCCTCTCTGACTCCAAGTCTCCTCATGGACCTCTTCTGCTACTAATACTCCAGACTGGGGTTAGGTATTGACCTTAGCCTCCAGCTCCATCTGTCCTATCAAGCTGTTTGCATACCTCAGTCACTATGACTGACTGCCATTCAATGCCTAGATCAGTGGTTCCCAAACTGTGGGTTTAAAGGAACTCAGTCCGGCTTTAATCTGAGAATGCACAAGATGACATTTAGAAATGAGGTCGTGCATCATCAGGTCCTCTTGTCCTGTCAGTCATTACAAACCTTAGAGAGATATTTACAACTTGTCAGAAATGTCCAGATCAACTGGCCCATGTCAGCTAACGTTTTGTTATTTAGGTTTTTTAGCCCGTAGATATTGTTGTAATTTTTGAGTTACTCAATTATCAAATTAATACACATTAGACATGGTAAAATGTATCAAACTGTAAGGAAATTAGCTTTAAAACTGCAACATGTTCTTTGCACCTCATGACCAAATGTGTAGAGTTGCAGGAAATAAGCTTTAAACCTACATTTGCTCCACCAACAACAGGGGTGTGAACAGTTTGTCATGAACAGTGCTTGTACCCATAGAAATAGACTTGGCGTGTGCGTGTGCTGGGGGGGGTGTTCCCCAATGCTGGAAGGGGGGCCCTGAGTGAAAACGTTTGGAAACCCCTGGCCTAGATAAATGAGCCAGTTTCCAGCCTCTCTGTGCCTCTCTGACTGACTGCTATTATCTACTAGCGTCCCAAGATGTAACTGAGCAAAATGGCTTTTTGTTTGAGGCTTGTTTGTATAATCTATTTATTTTTAGAATTCATTTATTAGTATTCCTGTTTACTGCAGGCAAGCCTGAAAGGTAATGTGAGATACACATGTTACAGTAGCTAGTTGTAAACACTATCAGGTACGGATACTGATGTGCACATCTCTAACTGTATCATCTTGTGTTTGTTGGTGTGTTGGTGTGTGTTGGTGTGTTGGTGTGTTTGTTGATGTGTTGGTGTGTTTGTTGGTGTGTTGGTGTGTTGGTGTGTTTGTTGGTGTGTTTGTGTGTTTGTTGGTGTGTTTGTTGGTGTGTTGGTGTGTTTGTTGGTGTGTTGGTGTGTTTGTTGGTGTGTTGGTGTGTTGGTGTGTTTGTTGGTGTGTTTGTTGGTGTGTTGGTGTGTTGGTTGGTGTGTGTGTTGGTGTGTTTGTGTGTGTGTTGGTGTGTTGGTGTGTGTGTTGGTGTGTTTGTGTGTTGGTGTGTTTGTTGGTGTGTGTGTTGGTGTGTTGGTGTGTGTGTTGGTGTGTTTGTGTGTTTGTTGGTGTGTGTGTTGGTGTGTGTGTTGGTGTGTTGGTGTGTTTGTGTGTTGGTGTGTTTGTTGGTGTGTGTGTTGGTGTGTTGGTGTGTGTGTTGGTGTGTTGGTGTGTTTGTGTGTTGGTGTGTTGGTGTGTTGGTGTGTTTGTTGGTGTGTTTGTGTGTTTGTTGGTGTGTTTGTTGGTGTGTTTGTTGGTGTGTTGGTGTGTTTGTTGGTGTGTTGGTGTGTGTGTTGGTGTGTTTGTTGGTGTGTTTGTTGGTGTGTTGGTGTGTTGGTTGGTGTGTGTGTGTTGGTGTGTTTGTGTGTGTGTTGGTGTGTTGGTGTGTGTGTTGGTGTGTTTGTGTGTTGGTGTGTTTGTTGGTGTGTGTGTTGGTGTGTTGGTGTGTGTGTTGGTGTGTTGGTGTGTGTGTTGGTGTGTTGGTGTGTTTGTGTGTTTGTTGGTGTGTGTGTTGGTGTGTGTGTTGGTGTGTTGGTGTGTTTGTGTGTTGGTGTGTTTGTTGGTGTGTGTGTTGGTGTGTTGGTGTGTGTGTTGGTGTGTTGGTGTGTGTGTTGGTGTGTTGGTGTGTTTGTGTGTTTGTTGGTGTGTGTGTTGGTGTGTTTGTTGGTGTGTTTGTGTGTTGGTGTGTTGGTGTGTTTGTTGGTGTGTTGGTGTGTTTGTTGGTGTGTTGGTGTGTTGGTGTGTTGGTGTGTTGGTGTGTTTGTTGGTGTGTTGGTGTGTTGGTGTGTGTGTTGGTGTGTTGGTGTGTTGGTGTGTTGGTGTGTTTGTTGGTGTGTTTGTTGGTGTGTTTGTTTGTGTGTTGGTGTGTTTGTGTGTTTGTTGGTGTGTTCGTGTGTTTGTTGGTGTGTTGGTGTGTTGGTGTGTTGGTGTGTTTGTTGGTGTGTTTGTTGGTGTGTTGGTGTGTTTGTTGGTGTGTGTGTTGGTGTGTTGGTGTGTTTGTGTGTTTGTTGGTGTGTGTGTTGGTGTGTTTGTTGGTGTGTTTGTGTGTTGGTGTGTTGGTGTGTTTGTTGGTGTGTTGGTGTGTTTGTTGGTGTGTTTGTTGGTGTGTTGGTGTGTTGGTGTGTTTGTTGGTGTGTTGGTGTGTTTGTTGGTGTGTTGGTGTGTGTGTTGGTGTGTTGGTGTGTTGGTGTGTTTGTTGGTGTGTTTGTTTGTGTGTTGGTGTGTTGGTGTGTTGGTGTGTTTGTTGGTGTGTTTGTTGGTGTGTTTGTTGGTGTGTTGGTGTGTTTGTTGGTGTGTTGGTGTGTTTGTTGGTGTGTTTGTTGGTGTGTTGGTGTGTTGGTGTGTTGGTGTGTTTGTTGGTGTGTTGGTGTGTGTGTTGGTGTGTTTGTTGGTGTGTTTGTTGGTGTGTTTGTTGGTGTGTTTGTTGGTGTGTTTGTTGGTGTGTTTGTGTGTTGGTGTGTTTGTTGGTGTGTTTGTGTGTTTGTTGGTGTGTTTGTGTGTTTGTTGGTGTGTTGGTGTGTTTGTTGGTGTGTTTGTGTGTTGGTGTGTTGGTGTGTTTGTTGGTGTGTTTGTTGATGTGTTTGTGTGTTGGTGTGTGTGTTGGTGTGTTGGTGTGTGTGTTGGTGTGTTGGTGTGTTTGTTGGTGTGTTGGTGTGTTTGTTGGTGTGTTTGTTGGTGTGTTGGTGTGTTGGTTGGTGTGTGTGTTGGTGTGTTTGTGTGTGTGTTGGTGTGTTGGTGTGTGTGTTGGTGTGTTTGTGTGTTGGTGTGTTTGTTGGTGTGTGTGTTGGTGTGTTGGTGTGTGTGTTGGTGTGTGTGTTGGTGTGTTGGTGTGTTTGTGTGTTTGTTGGTGTGTGTGTTGGTGTGTGTGTTGGTGTGTTAGTGTGTTTGTGTGTTGGTGTGTTTGTTGGTGTGTGTGTTGGTGTGTTGGTGTGTGTGTTGGTGTGTTGGTGTGTTTGTGTGTTTGTTGGTGTGTTGGTGTGTTGGTGTGTTTGTTGGTGTGTTTGTGTGTTTGTTGGTGTGTTTGTTGGTGTGTTTGTTGGTGTGTTGGTGTGTTTGTTGGTGTGTTGGTGTGTGTGTTGGTGTGTTTGTTGGTGTGTTTGTTGGTGTGTTGGTGTGTTGGTTGGTGTGTGTGTGTTGGTGTGTTTGTGTGTGTGTTGGTGTGTTGGTGTGTGTGTTGGTGTGTTTGTGTGTTGGTGTGTTTGTTGGTGTGTGTGTTGGTGTGTTGGTGTGTGTGTTGGTGTGTTGGTGTGTGTGTTGGTGTGTTGGTGTGTTTGTGTGTTTGTTGGTGTGTGTGTTGGTGTGTGTGTTGGTGTGTTGGTGTGTTTGTGTGTTGGTGTGTTTGTTGGTGTGTGTGTTGGTGTGTTGGTGTGTGTGTTGGTGTGTTGGTGTGTGTGTTGGTGTGTTGGTGTGTTTGTGTGTTTGTTGGTGTGTGTGTTGGTGTGTTTGTTGGTGTGTTTGTGTGTTGGTGTGTTGGTGTGTTTGTTGGTGTGTTGGTGTGTTGGTGTGTTTGTTGGTGTGTTTGTTGGTGTGTTGGTGTGTTGGTGTGTTTGTTGGTGTGTTGGTGTGTTGGTGTGTGTGTTGGTGTGTTGGTGTGTTGGTGTGTTGGTGTGTTTGTTGGTGTGTTTGTTGGTGTGTTTGTTTGTGTGTTGGTGTGTTTGTGTGTTTGTTGGTGTGTTCGTGTGTTTGTTGGTGTGTTGGTGTGTTGGTGTGTTGGTGTGTTTGTTGGTGTGTTTGTTGGTGTGTTGGTGTGTTTGTTGGTGTGTGTGTTGGTGTGTTGGTGTGTTTGTGTGTTTGTTGGTGTGTGTGTTGGTGTGTTTGTTGGTGTGTTTGTGTGTTGGTGTGTTGGTGTGTTTGTTGGTGTGTTTGTTGGTGTGTTGGTGTGTTTGTTGGTGTGTTTGTTGGTGTGTGTGTTGGTGTGTTGGTGTGTTTGTTGGTGTGTTGGTGTGTTTGTTGGTGTGTTGGTGTGTTTGTTGGTGTGTTGGTGTGTTGGTGTGTTTGTTGGTGTGTGTGTTGGTGTGTTTGTTGGTGTGTTGGTGTGTTTGTTGGTGTGTTGGTGTGTTTGTTGGTGTGTTTGTTGGTGTGTTGGTGTGTTTGTTGGTGTGTTTGTTGGTGTGTTGGTGTGTTTGTTGGTGTGTTTGTTGGTGTGTTTGTTGGTGTGTTTGTTGGTGTGTTGGTGTGTTTGTTGGTGTGTTTGTTGGTGTGTTGGTGTGTTGGTGTGTTTGTTGGTGTGTTTGTTGGTGTGTTGGTGTGTTGGTGTGTTGGTGTGTTTGTTGGTGTGTTGGTGTGTTTGTTGGTGTGTGTGTTGGTGTGTTGGTGTGTTTGTTGGTGTGTTTGTTGGTGTGTTGGTGTGTTTGTTGGTGTGTTTGTTGGTGTGTTTGTGTGTTTGTTGGTGTGTTTGTTGGTGTGTTTGTTGGTGTGTTTGTTGGTGTGTTGGTGTGTTTGTTGGTGTGTTTGTTGGTGTGTTTGTTGGTGTGTTCGTGTGTTTGTTGGTGTGTTGGTGTGTTGGTGTGTTTGTTGGTGTGTTTGTTGGTGTGTTTGTTGGTGTGTTGGTGTGTTTGTTGGTGTGTTTGTGTGTTTGTTGGTGTGTTGGTGTGTTTGTTGATGTGTTTGTTGGTGTGTTTGTTGGTGTGTTGGTGTGTTGGTGTGTTGGTGTGTTTGTTGGTGTGTTGGTGTGTGTGTTGGTGTGTTTGTTGGTGTGTTGGTGTGTTTGTTGGTGTGTTTGTTGGTGTGTTTGTTGGTGTGTTTGTTGGTGTGTTTGTTGGTGTGTTGGTGTGTTGGTGTGTTTGTGTGTTGGTGTGTTTGTTGGTGTGTTTGTTGGTGTGTTTGTGTGTTTGTTGGTGTGTTTGTTGGTGTGTTGGTGTGTTTGTTGGTGTGTTTGTGTGTTGGTGTGTTGGTGTGTTTGTTGGTGTGTTGGTGTGTTTGTTGGTGTGTTTGTTGATGTGTTTGTGTGTTGGTGTGTGTGTTGGTGTATGTGTTGGTGTGTTTGTTGGTGTGTTTGTTGGTGTGTTGGTGTGTTGGTGTGTTTGTTGGTGTGTTGGTGTGTTTGTTGGTGTGTTTGTTGGTGTGTTGGTGTGTTTGTTGGTGTGTTTGTTGGTGTGTTGGTGTGTTTGTTGGTGTGTTTGTTGGTATGTTTGTTGGTGTGTTTGTTGGTGTGTTGGTGTGTTTGTTGGTGTGTTTGTTGGTGTGTTTGTTGGTGTGTTGGTGTGTTGGTGTGTTTGTTGGTGTGTTTGTTGGTGTGTTGGTGTGTTGGTGTGTTTGTTGGTGTGTTGGTGTGTTTGTTGGTGTGTGTGTTGGTGTGTTTGTTGGTGTGTTTGTTGGTGTGTTGGTGTGTTTGTTGGTGTGTTTGTTGGTGTGTTTGTTGGTCTGTTTGTTGGTGTGTTTGTTGGTGTGTTGGTGTGTTTGTTGGTGTGTTTGTTGGTGTGTTCGTGTGTTGGTGTGTTGGTGTGTTGGTGTGTTTGTTGGTGTGTTTGTTGGTGTGTTTGTTGGTGTGTTTGTTGGTGTGTTTGTGTGTTTGTTGGTGTGTTGGTGTGTTTGTTGGTGTGTTTGTGTGTTTGTTGGTGTGTTTGTTGGTGTGTTGGTGTGTGTTGGTGTGTTTGTTGGTGTGTTGGTGTGTTTGTTGGTGTGTTTGTTGGTGTGTTTGTTGGTGTGTTTGTTGGTGTGTTGGTGTGTTTGTGTGTTGGTGTGTTTGTTGGTGTGTTGGTGTGTTTGTTGGTGTGTTTGTTGGTGAGTTGGTGTGTTTGTTGGTGTGTTTGTTGGTGTGTTTGTTGGTGTGTTGGTGTGTTTGTTGGTGTGTTTGTTGGTGTGTTGGTGTGTTTGTTGGTGTGTTTGTTGGTGTGTTGGTGTGTTGGTGTGTTTGTTGGTGTGTTTGTTGGTGTGTTTGTTGGTGTGTTGGTGTGTTTGTTGGTGTGTTTGTTGGTGTGTTTGTTGGTGTGTTTGTTGGTGTGTTTGTTGGTGTGTTTGTTGGTGTGTTGGTGTGTTTGTTGGTGTGTTTGTTGGTGTGTTTGTTGGTGTGTTTGTTGGTGTGTTTGTTGGTGTGTTTGTGTGTTTGTTGGTGTGTTGGTGTGTTTGTTGGTGTGTTTGTTGGTGTGTTTGTTGGTGTGTTGGTGTGTTTGTTGGTGTGTTTGTTGGTGTGTTGGTGTGTGTGTTGGTGTGTTTGTTGGTGTGTTGGTGTGTTTGTTGGTGTGTTGGTGTGTTGGTGTGTTTGTTGGTGTGTTTGTTGGTGTGTTTGTTGGTGTGTTTGTTGGTGTGTTGGTGTGTTGGTGTGTTTGTGTGTTGGTGTGTTTGTTGGTGTGTTTGTTGGTGTGTTTGTGTGTTTGTTGGTGTGTTGGTGTGTTTGTTGGTGTGTTTGTGTGTTGGTGTGTTGGTGTGTTTGTTGGTGTGTTGGTGTGTTTGTTGGTGTGTTTGTTGATGTGTTTGTGTGTTGGTGTGTGTGTTGGTGTGTGTGTTGGTGTGTTGGTGTGTTTGTTGGTGTGTTTGTTGGTGTGTTTGTTGGTGTGTTTGTTGGTGTGTTGGTGTGTTGGTGTGTTTGTTGGTGTGTTGGTGTGTTGGTGTGTTTGTGTGTTGGTGTGTTTGTTGGTGTGTTTGTTGGTGTGTTTGTGTATTTGTTGGTGTGTTGGTGTGTTTGTTGGTGTGTTTGTGTGTTGGTGTGTTGGTGTGTTTGTTGGTGTGTTGGTGTGTTTGTTGGTGTGTTTGTGTGTTGGTGTGTGTGTTGGTGTGTGTGTTGGTGTGTTGGTGTGTTTGTTGGTGTGTTGGTGTGTTTGTTGGTGTGTTGGTGTGTTTGTTGGTGTGTTGGTGTGTTGGTGTGTTTGTTGGTGTGTGTGTTGGTGTGTTTGTTGGTGTGTTGGTGTGTTTGTTGGTGTGTTGGTGTGTTTGTTGGTGTGTTTGTTGGTGTGTTGGTGTGTTTGTTGGTGTGTTTGTTGGTGTGTTGGTGTGTTTGTTGGTGTGTTTGTTGGTGTGTTTGTTGGTGTGTTTGTTGGTGTGTTGGTGTGTTTGTTGGTGTGTTTGTTGGTGTGTTGGTGTGTTGGTGTGTTTGTTGGTGTGTTTGTTGGTGTGTTGGTGTGTTGGTGTGTTGGTGTGTTTGTTGGTGTGTTGGTGTGTTTGTTGGTGTGTGTGTTGGTGTGTTGGTGTGTTTGTTGGTGTGTTTGTTGGTGTGTTGGTGTGTTTGTTGGTGTGTTTGTTGGTGTGTTGGTGTGTTTGTTGGTGTGTTTGTTGGTGTGTTTGTTGGTGTGTTGGTGTGTTTGTTGGTGTGTTTGTTGGTGTGTTTGTTGGTGTGTTCGTGTGTTTGTTGGTGTGTTGGTGTGTTGGTGTGTTTGTTGGTGTGTTTGTTGGTGTGTTTGTTGGTGTGTTTGTTGGTGTGTTTGTTGGTGTGTTGGTGTGTTTGTTGGTGTGTTTGTGTGTTTGTTGGTGTGTTGGTGTGTTTGTTGATGTGTTTGTTGGTGTGTTTGTTGGTGTGTTGGTGTGTTGGTGTGTTGGTGTGTTTGTTGGTGTGTTGGTGTGTGTGTTGGTGTGTTTGTTGGTGTGTTGGTGTGTTTGTTGGTGTGTTTGTTGGTGTGTTTGTTGGTGTGTTTGTTGGTGTGTTTGTTGGTGTGTTGGTGTGTTGGTGTGTTTGTGTGTTGGTGTGTTTGTTGGTGTGTTTGTTGGTGTGTTTGTGTGTTTGTTGGTGTGTTTGTTGGTGTGTTGGTGTGTTTGTTGGTGTGTTTGTGTGTTGGTGTGTTGGTGTGTTTGTTGGTGTGTTGGTGTGTTTGTTGGTGTGTTTGTTGATGTGTTTGTGTGTTGGTGTGTGTGTTGGTGTATGTGTTGGTGTGTTTGTTGGTGTGTTTGTTGGTGTGTTGGTGTGTTGGTGTGTTTGTTGGTGTGTTGGTGTGTTTGTTGGTGTGTTTGTTGGTGTGTTGGTGTGTTTGTTGGTGTGTTTGTTGGTGTGTTGGTGTGTTTGTTGGTGTGTTTGTTGGTGTGTTTGTTGGTGTGTTTGTTGGTGTGTTGGTGTGTTTGTTGGTGTGTTTGTTGGTGTGTTTGTTGGTGTGTTGGTGTGTTGGTGTGTTTGTTGGTGTGTTTGTTGGTGTGTTGGTGTGTTGGTGTGTTTGTTGGTGTGTTGGTGTGTTTGTTGGTGTGTGTGTTGGTGTGTTTGTTGGTGTGTTTGTTGGTGTGTTGGTGTGTTTGTTGGTGTGTTTGTTGGTGTGTTTGTTGGTCTGTTTGTTGGTGTGTTTGTTGGTGTGTTGGTGTGTTTGTTGGTGTGTTTGTTGGTGTGTTTGTTGGTGTGTTCGTGTGTTGGTGTGTTGGTGTGTTGGTGTGTTTGTTGGTGTGTTTGTTGGTGTGTTTGTTGGTGTGTTGGTGTGTTTGTTGGTGTGTTTGTGTGTTTGTTGGTGTGTTGGTGTGTTTGTTGGTGTGTTTGTGTGTTTGTTGGTGTGTTTGTTGGTGTGTTGGTGTGTGTTGGTGTGTTTGTTGGTGTGTTGGTGTGTTTGTTGGTGTGTTTGTTGGTGTGTTTGTTGGTGTGTTTGTTGGTGTGTTTGTTGGTGTGTTGGTGTGTTTGTGTGTTGGTGTGTTTGTTGGTGTGTTGGTGTGTTTGTTGGTGTGTTTGTTGGTGTGTTTGTTGGTGTGTTTGTTGGTGTGTTGGTGTGTTGGTGTGTTTGTGTGTTGGTGTGTTTGTTGGTGTGTTGGTGTGTTTGTTGGTGTGTTTGTTGGTGTGTTTGTTGGTGTGTTTGTTGGTGTGTTTGTTGGTGTGTTGGTGTGTTTGTTGGTGTGTTTGTTGGTGTGTTTGTTGGTGTGTTGGTGTGTTGGTGTGTTTGTTGGTGTGTTTGTTGGTGTGTTGGTGTGTTGGTGTGTTTGTTGGTGTGTTGGTGTGTTTGTTGGTGTGTGTGTTGGTGTGTTTGTTGGTGTGTTTGTTGGTGTGTTGGTGTGTTTGTTGGTGTGTTTGTTGGTGTGTTTGTTGATCTGTTTGTTGGTGTGTTTGTTGGTGTGTTTGTTGGTGTGTTTGTTGGTGTGTTCGTGTGTTGGTGTGTTGGTGTGTTGGTGTGTTTGTTGGTGTGTTTGTTGGTGTGTTTGTTGGTGTGTTGGTGTGTTTGTTGGTCTGTTTGTGTGTTTGTTGGTGTGTTTGTTGGTGTGTTTGTTGGTGTGTTTGTTGGTGTGTTTGTTGGTGTGTTTGTTGGTGTGTTTGTTGGTGTGTTTGTTGGTGTGTTTGTTGGTGTGTTGGTGTGTTGGTGTGTTTGTTGGTGTGTTGGTGTGTTTGTTGGTGTGTTGGTGTGTTTGTTGGTGTGTTTGTTGGTGTGTTTGTTGGTGTGTTTGTTGGTGTGTTTGTTGGTGTGTTTGTTGGTGTGTTTGTTGGTGTGTTGGTGTGTTTGTGTGTTGGTGTGTTTGTTGGTGTGTTGGTGTGTTTGTTGGTGTGTTTGTTGGTGTGTTTGTTGGTGTGTTTGTTGGTGTGTTGGTGTGTTGGTGTGTTTGTGTGTTGGTGTGTTTGTTGGTGTGTTGGTGTGTTTGTTGGTGTGTTTGTTGGTGTGTTTGTTGGTGTGTTTGTTGGTGTGTTTGTTGGTGTGTTGGTGTGTTTGTTGGTGTGTTTGTTGGTGTGTTTGTTGGTGTGTTGGTGTGTTGGTGTGTTTGTTGGTGTGTTTGTTGGTGTGTTGGTGTGTTGGTGTGTTTGTTGGTGTGTTGGTGTGTTTGTTGGTGTGTGTGTTGGTGTGTTTGTTGGTGTGTTTGTTGGTGTGTTGGTGTGTTTGTTGGTGTGTTTGTTGGTGTGTTTGTTGGTGTGTTTGTTGGTCTGTTTGTTGGTGTGTTTGTTGGTGTGTTTGTTGGTGTGTTTGTTGGTGTGTTCGTGTGTTGGTGTGTTGGTGTGTTGGTGTGTTTGTTGGTGTGTTTGTTGGTGTGTTTGTTGGTGTGTTGGTGTGTTTGTTGGTCTGTTTGTGTGTTTGTTGGTGTGTTTGTTGGTGTGTTTGTTGGTGTGTTTGTTGGTGTGTTTGTTGGTGTGTTTGTTGGTGTGTTTGTTGGTGTGTTTGTTGGTGTGTTTGTTGGTGTGTTGGTGTGTTGGTGTGTTTGTTGGTGTGTTGGTGTGTTTGTTGGTGTGTTGGTGTGTTTGTTGGTGTGTTTGTTGGTGTGTTTGTTGGTGTGTTTGTTGGTGTGTTTGTTGGTGTGTTTGTTGGTGTGTTGGTGTGTTGGTGTGTTTGTGTGTTGGTGTGTTTGTTGGTGTGTTTGTTGGTGTGTTTGTGTGTTTGTTGGTGTGTTGGTGTGTTTGTTGGTGTGTTTGTGTGTTGGTGTGTTGGTGTGTTTGTTGGTGTGTTGGTGTGTTTGTTGGTGTGTTTGTTGATGTGTTTGTGTGTTGGTGTGTGTGTTGGTGTGTGTGTTGGTGTGTTGGTGTGTTTGTTGGTGTGTTGGTGTGTTTGTTGGTGTGTTGGTGTGTTTGTTGGTGTGTTGGTGTGTTGGTGTGTTTGTTGGTGTGTTTGTGTATTTGTTGGTGTGTTGGTGTGTTTGTTGGTGTGTTTGTTGATGTGTTTGTGTGTTGGTGTGTGTGTTGGTGTGTGTGCTGGTGTGTTGGTGTGTGTGTTGGTGTGTTGGTGTGTTTGTTGGTGTGTTGGTGTGTTTGTTGGTGTGTTGGTGTGTTTGTTGGTGTGGTGGTGTGTTTGTTGGTGTGTGTGTTGGTGTTTTTTTTGGTGTGTTTGTTGGTGTGTTGGTGTGTTGGTGTGTTTGTTGGTGTGTTGGTGTGTTTGTTGGTGTGTTTGTTAGTGTGTTGGTGTGTTTGTTGGTGTGTTGGTGTGTTTGTTGGTGTGTTGGTGTGTTTGTTGGTGTGTTTGTTGGTGTGTTGGTGTGTTGGTGTGTTTGTTGGTGTGTTTGTTGGTGTGTTGGTGTGTTGGTGTGTTTGTTGGTGTGTTGGTGTGTTGGTGTGTTGGTGTGTTTGTTGGTGTGTTGGTGTGTTTGTTGGTGTGTGTGTTGGTGTGTTGGTGTGTTTGTTGGTGTGTTTGTTGGTGTGTTTGTTGGTGTGTTTGTTGGTGTGTTTGTTGGTGTGTTTGTTGGTGTGTTTGTTGGTGTGTTGGTGTGTTGGTGTGTTTGTTGGTGTGTTTGTTGGTGTGTTGGTGTGTTTGTTGGTGTGTTGGTGTGTTTGTTGGCGTGTTTGTTGGCGTGTTGGTGTGTTGGTGTGTTGGTGTGTTTGTTGGCGTGTTTGTTGGCGTGTTTGTTGGTGTGTTTGTTGGTGTGTTTGTGTGTTTGTTGGTGTGTTTGTTGGTGTGTTGGTGTGTTGGTGTGTTTGTTGGTGTGTTGTGTGTTTGCTGGTGTGTTTGTTGGTGTGTTTGTGTGTTTGTTGGTGTGTTTGTTGGTGTGTTGGTGTGTTGGTGTGTTTGTTGGTGTGTTTGTTGGTGTGTTTGTTGGTGTGTTGGTGTGTTGGTGTGTTTGTTGGTGTGTTGGTGTGTTGGTGTGTTTGTTGGTGTGTTGGTGTGTTGGTGTGTTTGTTGGTGTGTTGGTGTGTTTGTTGGTGTGTTGGTGTGTTGGTGTGTTTGTTGGTGTGTTGGTGTGTTGGTGTGTTTGTTGGTGTGTTGGTGTGTTGGTGTGTTTGTTGGTGTGTGTGTTGGTGTTTTGGTGTGTTGGTGTGTTTGTTCGTGTGTTTGTTGGTGTGTTGGTGTGTTGGTGTGTTTGTTCGTGTGTTTGTTGGTGTGTTGGTGTGTTTGTTGGTGTGTGTGTTGGTGTGTTTGTTGGTGTGTTGGTGTGTTTGTTGGTGTGTTTGTTGGTGTGTTGGTGTGTTTGTTGGTGTGTGTGTTGGTGTGTTTGTTGGTGTGTTGGTGTGTTTGTTGGTGTGTTTGTTGGTGTGTTGGTGTGTTTGTTGGTGTGTTTGTTGGTGTGTTTGTTGGTGTGTGTGTTGGTGTTTTGGTGTGTTGGTGTGTTTGTTCGTGTGTTTGTTGGTGTGTTGGTGTGTTTGTTGGTGTGTTTGTTGGTGTGTTGGTGTGTTTGTTGGTGTGTGTGTTGGTGTGTTGGTGTGTTGGTGTGTTTGTTGGTGTGTTTTGTTGGTGTGTTTTGTTGGTGTGTTTTGTTGGTGTGTTTTGTTGGTGTGTTTGTTGGTGTGTTGGTGTGTTTGTTGGTGTGTTTGTTGGTGTGTTTGTTGGTGTGTTGGTGTGTTTGTTGGTGTGTTTGTTGGTGTGTTTGTTGGTGTGTTTGTTGGTGTGTTTGTTGGTGTGTTTGTTGGTGTGTTGGTGTGTTTGTTGGTGTGTTTGTTGGTGTGTTTGGTGTTGTGTTTGTTGGTGTGTTTGTTGGTGTGTTTGTTGGTGTGTTGGTGTGTTTGTTGGTGTGTTGGTGTGTTTGTTGGTGTGCTTGTTGGTGTGTGTGTTGGTGTGTTGGTGTGTGTGTTGGTGTGTTTGTGTGTTTGTGTACGGAGGTCAAGAGGGAGTTGTAGAGTATTGATGTTATATTTGTATTTTTAATTAGTAGTATGTTTAGTTAGTATTAGAGTTAGCTAGAAGGGTTAGGGTTAGTATTAGGGTTAGTTAGAAGGGTTAGGGTTAGTATTAGGGTTAGTATTAGGGTTAGTTAGAAGGCTTAGGGTTAGTTAGAAGGGTTAGTATTAGGGTTAGTATTAGGGTTAGTTAGAAGGGTTAGGGAAAGTTAGTAGGGTTAGTTAGAAAGGTTTGTGTTAGTTAGTAGGGTTAAATAGAGCACAGTCAGTTCACTTGGTCAGGAAAACTCAGGGTCCTACTCATGATATCTACACCGATGGAGACTAACTACTGTATGTCGTAAACCCTGGAGTATTTATTACTGTAGTATATCATAGTACCTTGTAAATACAACATGCTTATTGATGTGATATTGTTAATGTAAATTTCATCAGTCATATAGGTTATATAACCGTGGTTAGTCTAGCTACACATCACGACACAGAGTGGTATTGCTTATTAGTCATTAGTCTCTATGTTTCTCTATGTGCAGCTGTGCGGAAAGCCACACACACACACACACACACACACACACACACACACACACACACACACACACACACACACACACACACACACACACACACACACACACAGAGGGTGTATTAACCAACCTATCCCCAATGGGCCAATCATATCACGGCACAAGTCAAGCATGGCTGTTCCGAACACCCATTAAAGTGTTGTGCTGTGCCAAACCCTCCATGCATTACCCCCAGCATGAAATATTAGCTGGATGAATTCAAACTGCCATCTTATTAAGACTAATCCCTTAAAACTACAAGCTCAGAGTGTGTGTGTGTGTGTGTGTGTGTGTGTGTGTGTGTGTGTGTGTGTGTGTGTGTGTGTGTGTGTGTGTGTGTGTGTGGGTGTGTAAAGGTATGAGTTCACACACACCGTCTGACACATAAATAAACATGCGTACATAACATATAATGCCTACACACATACTCTCGCTGATAGTCACACTTTGTGTAATTGCTCGCCTCTCACCTCCCAGTAATGCATAATGAAATAGTGTACACTAGGTGCTGTCTACAAATAAAAGGGGTCTTTGGCTGTCCCCATAAGTGAACCCTTTGAAGAACCCCTTTTGGTTCCAGGTAGATCCTTTTTGATGTTCCTGGTAGAATCATTTTGGGTTCCATGTAGAACCCTTTCCAGAGGGTTCTACATAGAACCCAAAAGAGTTCTACATGGAACCAAAAATGTTTCTCCTATGGATACAGCCGAATAACCCTTTTGGAACCCTATTTTTCTAAGAGTGTAGACACAGTATTTACTGTGACACTCCTGCTTTACGGTGTTTGAGAAAGTATCTGTTGTCATTGGTAACACTTCTCCCCAACACACACAAAAACGCACACGCACACACACAGAATCTACACCCCAACCCTTGGCAGCCCAGCACAGCTCAGGTAGGTAGAGCCATGAATTTCAGCAGTCACTTAATATGGCGGCTGCAGGGCCTTGGAGGTGCCAGGAGTTGGCTGCTAGGACGGGGCAGCGCTGCCGTGTCCTCCCCCAGAACGGGGCTCCGTGCTGGGTCATGAATGATAGCGTTGGTCCCTTAATTTGCCCTGGGAAAGGACAACCCTGCTACAGTTCAGCCGCTGACAAACAGCAAAATAAAGCCTTGTTATCTTCTTGGTGAGGTAAGAACTATTGGACTGGGCTGAACTGTCTGGTCTGGGCTGAACTGTCTGGGGCGAAGAGAGAGTGGCTGAGTGTGTGTGTGCGTGTGCGTGTGCGTGTGTGCGTGTGTGTGTGAAAAAGAGCGAAAGAGAGGGTCTATTTTAGTTCAGATACGCTGAATGTTGGTTTGCGGCCGTTCTTCTCCCGTGTTGTGTGTTAAGTCTCTCTGTGTGTGGCGATTTACTCCACATTAAGATACTACTGTATGTATGAACAGGATGGTGGTTGTTAGGGGATGATTGTTAGGGATGGTTGTTAGAGAAGGTATGGTGATACATGTAGAGAAAGACTTCATTCAGTTATCAGCTGATGTCCACAGAGAGACATGTCATATTTAGCAGTAAGCTGGAAGAATTTAGTTTTAACTGAAGATTTAATTTTAATCATATTATAAAATACTTATTGTGCCAATATGTTTTGTGCATTTAGTATCAGATGGTGCATAACTCCACTTTGTACACTTAGGTTTGGTAGTATTAATGCTTGTGCATTTAATATCAGATGGTGCATAACTCCAGTTTGTACACTTAGGTTTGGTAGTATTAATGCTTGTGCATTTAATATCAGATGGTGCATAACTCCAGTTTGTATACTTAGGTTTGGTAGTATTAATGCTTGTGCATTTAATATCAGATGGTGCATAACTCCAGTTTGTATACTTAGGTTTGGTAGTATTAATGCTTGTCTTTATAATAACTAGCCCTGGTACAGTATGCTGAAACATTCATCAGCTCATGAGTAGGGACAGACAGCTTGACAACTGACTTGCTGTGAAGCAGTAGCCTGTTATCATTGCATTGTGTCTGTGTGTCGATCTAGTTTGGATAGGGCCATAGGGTACATTACTATATCAGAGGGTTCCCTGGGCTAGGGCCCTTAGGTACTGTCCTTACCTACAGAGAGAGTACTGTTAGGGTGCACACACACACACACACACACACACATTGTTTATTGATACTATCAGGAATCAAGGTAAGACCCAAGTGCAGACTGTGTCAATTAACAATGTTTATTGTAACAACAGTGGCAGGCAAACGACAGGTCAAGGCAGGCAGGGATCAATAATCCAGCGTAGAGGCAAAGGTACAGGACGGCAGGCAGACTCAGGGACAGGCAGAGTGGTCAGGAGGGCGGGTACGTGGTCAGGACAGGCAGGAGGACGAGAAAAAGAGAGACTGGGGAAAAACAGGAGCAGAGACAAAATGCTGGTTGACTTGAACAAACGAGACGAACTGGCACAGACAGACAGAAAACGCAGGTATAAATACCCAGAGGGTAAGTGGGGAAGATGGGCGACACCTGGAGGGGGTGGAGACAAGCATAAGGACAGGTGAACCAGATCAGGGCGTGGCAGATACAAAGAACTTCACTATTCATTTGCGACATATTTTCATGCCAATATTCTAAAATCCACATTTTAAAGAATGCAAATATTTTCCCACCAGAGGTATGTCTCTATCAAACAGACTTGTTGTCGATAAAAAGCTGTGTCATGACATAGGGCATATAAAAAACACTTTGTTGTAAAAATTTTCATTTACCGAATAAGAAAATAACATTTATATGCGTTTCCATCCTATTTTTTATCTCTGTCGATTGTTTTGGCACTCGGGTCCTGGCATGTGCGCTCTAGCTAACAGCTCACAGTGTGGAGGGGACATAATCAGGTTATGGATAAGAGTAGGATCATTTGTATTTGTCAATTGGCAGCCAAGCACCGATCATCATGTCACCATCATACAGATTAAGACCCTCGATAGTTATTTGAAAGGAGCATCAAACTCTTCACCTTGCACTTTCACCACCCTGTGAAGTTTGTTATCACTTATTTCATCTGTAGCCTAATAAACTGTGCTTTTCCAAGTTGCAGTGGGAGGACCACACATTGCATCGCTTGACTGCAAGTTTACTTCCACATTATGGTTATGTTAATATCATAGCATAAAAGCAGTTCAACTTCCACCACAATTGTCGCATAATCTATTTCACCGACCCCAAAAATGATCCCACCTTGTCTAGCATATTCCATTTTCTTTTTACATTTGCAAAGTTGACCAACACATTTGCTGTGTTCATCAGGCTTGTCATGACATTTTTTATGCAACATATACTGTATTCGCATAAAAAGGTTGGATGGTTAAAGATATTATTAAAAAAGTTCTGTATGGGGGCGGCTGAATGGGGGTAGCAAAGGGTCAGAAACTTTCCGGTAAATTTCCAGAATTTTTCCATGGGAAGTTAAGCCCTAGAATTTGGGGAATTTTGCTTAAATTCATCAAAAAATGTAGCTTATAACAGTGAACCTTTTCTTGTGGGATACACATAAGACAATTCTAGGTCTTGTGGCATATTTTGGTTAAACTATCAAGTCAGTGGAAATGCAGCCCTCTGCAAGCACAGTGTATTCTTCCATCACATGTACAGCTGATTCGCAGGATCTTGCACACTAATGAGATGCTATTGAGCCCACACTACTACACTGTCTGAGCCAAGGACTACATGCTTTCTGGTAAGTTTTGATAACAATACTGGGTGGGGTGAATATATTTTTATAAGACATACATTATTTTTTTGTTAACTAGTAAATAGTAGCCTACTGCAAAGTGTGTTTAAATAATTTCTATCTTGTTAACCATTTCTGCCATTTAGTTTTTTCTACCATGTAGGTTTTCGCTTGCTTGAGCCTGCTAACTGAGGAGTGTTAATTCACCTGTTTCCATACATGCTTAATTTAAAAATATATATCTTACAAAGGAGTTGTTTAATCTAACTGCTTAACTAAACTCAGCAAAAAAGACACATCCTCTCACTGTCAACTGCATTTATTTTCTGCAAACTTAACATGTTTAAATATTTGTATGAACATAACAAGATTGAACAACTGAGACATAAACTGAACACGTTCCACAGACATGTGACTAACAGAAATGGAATAATGAGTCAGTCAGTATCTGGTGTGGCCACCAGCTGCATTAAGTACTGCAGTGCATCTCCTCCTCATGGACTGCACCAGATTTGCCAGTTCTTGCTGTGAGATGTTACCCCACTCTTCCACCAAGCCACCTGCAAGTTCCCAGACATTTCTGGGGGGGATTGGTCTTAGCCCTCACCCTCTGATCCAACAGGTCCCAGACGGGGTCAATGGGATTGAGATCCGGGCTCTTCACTGGCCATAGCAGAACACTGACATTCCTGTCTTGTAGGAAATCACGCACAGAATGAGCAGTGTGACTGGTGGCATTGTCATGCTGGAGGGTCATGTCAGGATGAGCCTGCAGGAAGTGTACCACAAGAGGAAGGAGGATGTCTTCCCTGTAACGCACAGCGTTGAGATTGCCTGCAATGACAACAAACTCAGTCCGATGATGCTGTGACACACCGCCCCAGACCATGACAGACCCTCCACCTCCAAATCGATCCCGCTCCAGAGTACAGGCCTCGGTGTAACGCTCATTTTTTCGATGATAAACGCAAATCCGACCATCACCCCTGATGAGACAAACTTGTCAGTGAAGAGCACTTTTTGCCAGTCCTGTCTGGTCCGGCGACGTTGTTGCCGGTGATGTCTGGTGAGGACCTGCCTTACAACAGGCCTACAAGCCCTCAGTCCAGCCTCTCTCAGCCTATTGCGGACAGTCTGAGCACTGATGGAGGGATTGTGCATTCCTGGTGTAACTCGGGAAGTTGTTGTTGCCATCCTGTACCTGTCCCGCAGGTGTGATGTTTGGATGTACCGATCCTGTGCAGGTGTTGTTACACGTGGTCTGCCACTGCGAGGATGATCAGCTGTCCGTCCTGTCTCCCTGTAGCACTGTCTTAGGCGTCACACAGTACGGACATTGCAATTTATTGCCCTGGCCACATCTGCAGTTCTCATGTCTCCTTGCAGCATGCCTAAGGCACGTTCACGCAGATGAGCAGTGTAACGATTGTCGTAATATTCCTCCTCCTCCTCGGACGAGGAGAGGAGAGAGGGATCGGAAGACCAAAATGAAGCGGGTTGTGAATACATAATGATTTATTAAAAAACAAACAACGAAACACGAAAACAAACACTTGGAAGGATTACAAACATACAAAACGAACTAAACAGACCTAAACTTAAGAACTTACATGTAATACGAAGAACGCACGAACAGGGAAAACAGACTATACAAAAACCGAACGAACAAACATACCGAAACAGTCCCGTGTGGCGCAACATACACAGACACGGAAGACAACCACCCACAACAAACAATGTGAAACAACCTACCTTAATATGACTCTCAATTAGAGGAAACGCCAAACACCTGCCTCTAATTGAGAGCCATACCAGGCAACCCATTAACCCAACATAGAAAACACATAACATAGACTACCCACCCAAAACTCACACCCTGACCAATTAAACACATACCAAACAACAGAAAATAGGTCAGGAACGTGACAAGCAGGGACCCTGGGCATCTTTCTTTTGGTGTTTTTCAGAGTCAGTAGAAAGTTCTATTTAGTGTTCTAAGTTTTCATAACTGTGACCTTAATTGCCTACCGTCTGTAAGCAATTAGTGTCTTAACGACCGTTCTTCAGGTGCATGTTCATTAATTGTTTATGGTTCATTGAACAAGCATGGGAAACAGCGTTTAAACCATTTTCAATGAAGATCTATGAAGCTATTTGGATTTGTACAAATTATCTTTGAAAGACGGGACGTTTCTTTTTTTGCTGAGTTTATTTATCTGTACATGGAATTGTATTTGTTAGTTTTTTTACACTTTTTTCCAATCTTTACAGGAAAATGCCACAGGCTCTATCTGATGTGTGGAGATATTTCACTGCATCTAATGTAGAAGGAAAAGCTGTGTACATTTGCAAATACTGTGCCAAATCATTTGTGAAGAATGTGAACAACATGCAACCTCTGACAAAAGTCTCTCTTCTTCTATTCGAGGTGAAAATGATGAATCAGACACCTTATCGATAGCAACAGCTCATGGTTCTCCTGGAATCAGAAGTCTTTTGACTCAATGGAGGAATGTAGTCATAGAAATGCTGATGAATGTCTTGCTCGAGCTGTGTATGCAACTGGTTCACCTCTGATGCTCACAGGCAATGTGTATTGGAAGAGATTTCTGAATGTTCTTCGCCCAGCATTCACCCCTTCAACCAGACATGCTTTATCTACTCATTTACTGGATGCAGAGGTCAACAGGAGTTCAAGTGAAGGTCAAGCAAATCAAAGAGAAAGCAGACTGTACTGCAATCATCTCTGATGGGTGGTCGAATGTTTGTGGGCAAGGAATAATTTACAACATCATCTCCACCCCTCAACCAGTATTCTACAAGAGCACAGCCACAAGGGACAACAGACACACTGGTCTCTACATTGCAGATGAGCTGAAGGCAGTCATCAATGACCTTGGACCACAGAAGATATTTGGACTTGTGACAGACAACGCTGTGAACATGAAGGCTGCTTGGTCTAAAGTGGAGGAGTCCTACCCTCACATCACACCCATTGGCTGTGCTGCTCATGCATTGAATCTGCTCCTCAAGGACATCATGACACTGAAAACAATGAATACACTCTACAAGAGAGCCAAGGAAATGGTTAGGTATGTGAAGGGTCATCAAGCTATTGCAGCAATATACCTCACCAAGCAAAGTGAGAAGAATAAGAGACCCACATTGAAGCTGCCCGGTGTTGTCATCATGTTTGACAGTCTCCTGGAGGGGAAGGAGTCTCCCCCAAGAAATGGCTATATCACAGTCTGCCAATATAGACAGCACCATCAAGAGGATCCTCCTGGATAATGTATTTTGGGCGAGAGTGGTAAGCAGCCTGAAACTCCTAAAACCTATAGCAGTAGCCATTGCACGGATTGAGGGAGACAATGCCATTCAGTCTGATGTTCAGACTCTGCTTGCATATGTAAGATAAGAAATCCGTACTGCCCTGCCCACTTCACTGTTGCTCCAAGCAGAGGAAAGTGGAGTTCTGAAATACATCAAAAAGCGTGAAGACTTATGCCTGAAGCCCATACACGCTGCAGCGTACATGTTGGACCTCAAGTATGCTGGCAAGAGCATCCTGTCTGGTGCAGAGATCAACAAGGCCTATGGTGTCATCACTACCGTCTCTCGCCACATTTGCCTGGATGAGGGCAAGGCTCTTGGCAGCGAAGTACACTTCCAAGCAAGGACTTTGGGATGGAGATGCAATATGGCAGTCATGCCAACATATCTCATCAGCCACCTGGAGGAAGGGACTTTGTGGATCTGAGGCTCTTTCCCCTGTTGCCTCCATCATCCTCCAAATCCCACCAACATCGGCCACCTCAGTGCGCAACTGGTCCTTGTTTGGGAACACACACACCAAAGCACGCAACAGGTTGACCAATGCAAGGGTTGAAAAATTGGTGGCCATCCGGGCAAATTTGAGGCTTTTTGAACCTGACAACGAGCCATCCTCAACAAGGTTGGAACGTGACAGTGAAGATGAGGCCTCGGAGTCTGATGTTCAAGAGGTGGACATTGAGGAGGTCCAGAGAGAAGACATGGAAGCCTGAGAGGAAGACAACCAAAGCTTTAGTTTCTAGACTATCATTTTACAGTGTTTGGGAGATGCGATGGATCATTCAATATTCCCTTTATTTTGTTGTTCAGTGAAATCATCCCATAGGAAGAGTCAGTTCATTTGATTAAAGTTCAATTCATAACTAAATAATGTTGTTTTTTTCTATTGGAAGGATTTAATCATTTGCAATTATGTCCACTTATGGTAAGTTAAAAGGTTTTAGTTTCTGTCTCTATATAATATGGTAAATATATCCAATGCAAAAAACATCTACATTTAAATGGTATTAATATTTATTTGCATATATTTCCATTAATTCCTATATATTCCCGTTAATTCCCACGAAAAGTTTCCACCTCTGAATATTCCCTAAAATGTGCAACCCTAATGGAGATACAGAACTAACTACAAAACTATATCTACAGTGGTTCCTCTTTTAAAAGTTGTGAGCTTGCACCGCGGGATTTAGAGGTACCCAGCGTCACGGCTTCATTGCTTCAGACCACCACAAGGGGGAGTTAGAGGTACCCAGCATCACGGCTTCATTGCTCCAGACCACCACAAGGGGGAGTTAGAAGTACCCAGCATCACGGCTTCAATGCTCCAGACCACCACAAGGGGGAGTTAGAGGTACCCAGCATCTCGGCTTCATTGCTCCAGACCACCACAAGGGGGAGTTAGAGCACTCATTATGCATTTGGTTCCCAAGGTTTTTATTTGACCAATCATATCGAGTGGTTCCAATGACGAATTTGACGTGAGCCACCCGTCCCTGGTGACTTTCTTCAGCAAAGATGGCTGACAAAACATTACGGGGGAAGCAAATGTAAGTAGTTATAATGTCGTAACGAGTCAAGCAAAAAATGTACAATTAAGAGGAATATGTTAGTGAATGTAGAGACAAACAATTGTGCATATTTTTTGGTCATAAAGTTAATTTACAAAAATCGCTATTTAGCAAGTTAGCTGACCAGCTAACATTAGCCAGCTAGCTAACTGGTGTAATGACATGAGTATGCCATTGTAATTCGAGTTGTTTAATATTTTAGGGACTCTAAACCAGCAAACCAGGATGTCGTCTTTGGAAACAGTGGATGTAAAGAATCTAGCTAGCTAAACCTTGCCGTGCAATGCAGCTGAAGTAACATAGCTAGCTAACTATTTACCTGCTTATTGTGTGGTGGAGGATAAAAATTACTTTATGCCTATGGATGTGTAGCTAGCTACAATATATAGCCGATCTGTGTATGGACCCTAAAACGTTAGGTTCTGAACTAATATTCATACCAATCTGTGAACCTCAGCTATCATAGTTGTTGCATCAACTTCAAGTCTGAATGGCATTAATGAAGCCTGTAGATGGAGTAGAATATAATAACTTTATTGTGCCAGGGATGCAAGTCCTATATACATGTACTGTAGTTATTACCACGCATGAGATTCCCACAGTGTAGCCTGTACATTGAATATAGTCACTGATCATGTATTCTTCCTTGGCAATAAAGGTGTGGTTCAGGTATGAATCTCTGTGAGACATTCTTTTTCAGTTACATCCAATAACAGGTGTATCAAACTCCATTCTTTGTATGTATGTATTACAGATATACACTTCAACAGTGTTTACCACTCCTGTGACATCAATGATTACACATTGTAACTATGCAATAGACTAGAAACATGATTTAAGTAAAGGCTGATTTGTAATTCATATATACAGAACAAAAAACTATGCATATTTAACTCCCTTCATCTGCGTTAATCTGAGGACACAGGATAGTATTTCAATGAGATGCTTAATTTCAACCAGTGGAGAATGTGAAACGCTTTATTGAAAGAAGTTCATTATCCAGGTGTTATAAATGCATAATACATGCATTATAATTATGATAATTGTAATATTATATTAATAACTTCTTACGGCTGAGATCCCGTAAACGGGATCGACTTGACAACAGCCAGTGAAATTCAAATTCAAACAACAGAAATCTCATAATTAAAATTCCTCAAACATACAAGTTTTTACAACATTTTAAAGATAAACTTGTTGTTAATCCCACCACAGTGTCCGATTTTCAAAAAGGCTTTACTACGAAAGCACACCATCTGATTATGTTAGGTCAGTACCTAGTCACAGAAAAACACAGCCATTTTTCCAGCCAAAGAGAGGAGTAACAAAAAGCAGAAATAGAGATAAAATGAATCACTAACCTTTGATGATCCTCATCAGATGACACTCATAGGACTTCATGTTACACAATACATGTATGTTTTGTTCGATAAAGTTCATATTTATATCCAAAAACGTAGTTTACATTGGTGCGTTATGTTCAGTAATGTTTTGCCTCCAAAACATCCAGTGATTTTGCAGAGAGCCACATCAATTTACAGAAATAGTCATAAGAAATACTCATAAGAAAAGATACAAGTATTACACATGGAACTTTAGATAAACTTCTCCTTAAAACTTCTTAAGGCTAGGGGGCAGTATTTTCGTTTTTGGCTAAAAAGATTAGGATAGAAAACACTCTGAAGTTTCTAAAACTGACAACATTTTGTCTGTGAGTTAAACAGAACTGATATTGCAGGCTAAAACCTGAGGAAAATCCAATCAGGAAGTGCCCCTGTTTTTTAAACCTCTCTGTTCCTATGCATCCTTATTGCACATTTAAAGGGATATCAACCAGACTCCTTTTTCTATGGCTTCCCTAAGGTGTCAACAGCCTTTAGACATAGTTTCAGGCTTTTATTTTGAAGAATGATCGTGAACGACCACATTGCGTAAGTGGATAGGTGGGGGCTCTCAGAGTGAGTTGTGCGCAAAAGGGAAAGGCAGCCATTGTTACTCCCGGTCCTAGTGAAAAGTCAACTGTCCCGGTTGATATATTATCGAATAGATATTTGAAAAACAGACTGAGGATGGATTATAAAAAACGTTTGACATGTTTCTGTGGACATTATGGATATAATTTGGAATTTTTGTCTGCGTTGTAGTGACCGGTCTTTCCGGTGGATTCCTGGGCATAACGCACCAAACTAACGGAGGTATTTGGATATAAAAAATATCTTTATGGAACAAAAGGAACATTTGTTGTCTAACTGGGAGTCTCGTGAGTGAAAACATCCGAAGATCATCAAAGGTAAACGATTAATTTGATTGCTTTTCTGATTTTCGTGACCAAGTTACCTGATGCTAAGTGTACTTATTGTTTTGTCGAGCGATTGATAAACTTACACAAACGCTTGTATTACTTTAGCTGTAAAGCATAATTTCAAAATCTGAGACAACAGGTGGATTAACAAAAGGCTAAGCTGTGTTTTGCAATATTGCACTTGTGATTTCATGAATATGAATATTTTCTAGTAATATTAATTACCTGTGGCACTATGCTACGCTATGCTGTTCAGCGTTGCTGATGACAATTATCCCGGATCTGGGATGGGTGGTTCATGAAGGTTAATGCAACCGCTGTGTCAGATTTCCAAAAAACTTTGCGGAAAAAGCACACCATGCTATAATCTGAGTACGGCGCACAGACACAAAAACAAGCCATACAGATATCCGCCATGTTGTGGAGTCAACAGAAGTCAGAAATAGCATTATAAATATTCACTTACCTTTGATCTTCATCAGAATGCACTCCCAGGAATCCCAATTCCACAATAAATGTTTGTTTTGTTCGATAACATCCATAATTTATGTCCAAATACCTCCTTTTTGTTTGCGCGTTTAGTTCCAAAATCCAAATTGATGACGCGCAGACCAGACGAAAAGTTAAACAATTCCATTACAGTTCGTAGAAACATGTCAAACGATGTATAGAATCAATCTTTAGGATATTTTTAACATAAATCTTCATAACTGTTTCAACCGGAGAATTCGTTTCTCTGTAGAAATAGGATGGAACGCAGCTAACTCTCACGGGGGCGCGCCTGAGTGAGCTGGCAGACCCATGACTCAATCAGCTCTTATTCCCTCATCCTTCACAGTAGAAGCATCAAACAAACAAACTCCTTAGGAGGTGCAATATGACCCCATAGACACTGTATATTGGATAGGCAAACCTACAAACCTCAGATTTCCCACTTCCTGGTTGGATTTTCTCTCAGGTTTTTGCCTGCCATATGAGTTGTGTTATACTCACAGACATCATTCAAACAGTTTTAGAAACTTCAGAGTGATTTCTATCCAAATCTACCAATAATATGCATATCTTAGCTTCTGGGACTGAGTAGCAGGCAGTTTACTCTGGGCACCTTATTCATCCAAGCTACTCAATACTGCCCCCAGCCATAAGAAGTTGAAGTACAGATTGAATTTGTATTTAATGCACATATGGTGTTATAAAACGAGGAAGAAAGACGAGGTGGGGAGAGAGGTAAGAACAGAGGCAGAAAGCATATGATTAATGAATTAGAGTGCTACCCTAATATTCTCTCAGTTCATCACAATTACAGTGTCTCTAGCGGTGTCTCCTAACCAGCCTTGGTCCACCAGTTGGCCCGAAGGTTATCTTAAGAGAGGTTGAGGTGGCGATGACGGGACTGGCTTCCTATCTCACATCAAAACATACCTGCCGACGAGAGACAGATCGATAGAGAGAGAGCATGATTAAGCCTTGTTTTTTTTTAAATTAACACGGTCAGTCATCATAAACATCAGGAGGTGAAATACAAAACTGACATTGGATCATTAACTCTGGGACTACTACATCTCTGTCTGTATTTCAATGTAAAGCATCTCTTTAATAATACTTCCTGTTGACCCGACCAAGTGACCTCCCACCTATGATCCTGCTGTGCCCTCTATGATCCACATCTGAACTGGCTGACACAGAGGGCACAGCACGATCATATGTGGGAGATCACTTGGTTCACCAAAACAGTTGATATAATCTAGAGGATTTAGGGAGAAGGGGGAGAGGGATGAAGTGAAGGAGAGAGACTGTTATTGTATGTGTGTGGTCTCACCTGGTGTCCACATTAAGTGGCTACATAGTACCTTATGCTGAAAAACAGACACATGAGGACAAACAATAGAAGATAATGTCAATAGAAGATATTGTATGTGATGCAGACACCTATCGGAGTGTACCTGAAACATTTAAATATAGAGTGCTATGTGTCTCACCACTTGGTTATTGCAAGGCTAACCCCCAGGGATATCATGACTTGGCAGCAGCAGATAGTTCAGTGAAAATGGCTGTCTTTATGTGGTGTAAATCTGGAAATTAGCATCTGACAACTTAAGGGTTGTAATGCATGTGAGACAGGTTCCATGTACAACAAGGCAGGCAGAGATGAAGAGAGAAAAAGAACACAGAACACTTTACTTTTGAACAGTTTACACAGAACTTTTGTCAGCAATAAAGCTTCCACAGCCTAGTCCTCGGACAGTGAACATCTGGCAATATCTACATTTTCGACCCCTTGATCAGCTCGCTCTCTGAAAGTAAAGAAAATTGCTTATTTTTTGTAGATATGACAACAATAACTGAGATATGACCTTTCAATCTAAAGCAGCAGATGTCATTTTCAGGATACGTCAATAGAGCACAGAAAGCTTAACACCAGACTGGTATTGTGGTTGTTCATTAGGTGATGGGAAATATGCAATGATACCTGCACCATCTACACGCTGCAAAGACTCCCTAACTCTTCGTGACAGACATAATGTGTTCTTTCATCCTTCTGTAAAAAAAGCTAAATGTTACACTGTCATGAAATATGATTATATATCGACTATGAAACAAATACGACATGGCCTGCTTATGAGTTGCCATGAAAGAAAGTTAGATTAATTCAACTGAAAATGGCGAGTACAGGAGTTCGTAGCCAAATGCTGTTGGTTAGCTTGAGAATAATAATTGCTTGATTTATCATTCTACGTTATGTATGTAATATAGTAGAATGTTGTGAACCGACACTGAATCGTAGGAGCTAACTACTAGCTATGTAGAAGTTGGACGGGAGTACGCCCAGCGCTGCTTACCTGAGATGCCATCATCACACAGTCCTTCTTCGTAGGTGTCCGTTATGACTTCATTTGTGTCTGAAAAAAGTTGCTTTCGGAACAATTATTTTTGATTGAAAAATAAAATAAAATTTGCTCTCGACAAAAAATACACAAATGTACCTCCATAGCGTATAACAATTTGCCTGTGAATAACCACACCTTCATACAAACGTGCTACTGTATGCAGAATTCTTGACGCATAACCGAAGACGTTGCCATATCTTGCCAGCACGCCCACAAGCGAGCCACTCAGGCGCAGAATGATGATGCGTGGAAGAGGGAAAGCAATGAGATGGGAACAACAACAATTTGTTGCAAGTTGGGGAGGGTGGCTAATAGCTGAGCAAAAGACTATTCAACCTTTACTAAAGAATAGCCTAAACCCGAGCTAGGTGTGATCACAGACCAGATTTGCCCTAACGACCAAGGGGTAGCTTGCTACTCAATGTAATAAAATAATGACTTTTCAAATAAGTTACACGTTATGTTGGCTGACAATTTGTTAGCTACGCTGTCCTTACGAACCACATAGCATATCATTACAGCAGTATGTACCGGTACGTTAGCTAGCTACCTAACGTTAGTAGTTATACATCAAACTTGCCAGTATATTAACAATAGGCTATCTAACTACCCAATGTTTATTGACTTGATTATTCCCATCATTCTTAGCTTAGCTAAATTGTATAGTCGTTGTGAGTTCTCAATGGACAGTCGGGTGCTATCGTGAATTCGCTCTGGCTATCTACACTGATTTCAGAGTACTCTCGTCTGAGTGTACCAGAGCGCAGAATAATGAATTTCCGAGTGCTCAACACCGATTGAATATGGCCGGTGTCAGTAAATGTCGGAAAAAAGTGTCATTAAATTGTTTCCAGCAGCATGGTCACCAACGCTCTGGTTAACATGAAAACTGCCTGACCAGCTCTGCTATGGTGAGTAAAATGGTCAGACGGGTCTCATTTGTGTCTGGAAGTAGCTAGCCAACATTAGCTTGGATGCTTGACTGTCGTTGTAAGGCCAGAACGCTCGAATCAACCCTACTCCTCGGCCCGAACGTCCAGTGTGCGCTCTGAGAGTGAAACGGTCTAAATTTACAAACTGACAACGCTCTGAATTTATGAGCGTCACGTTGTACAGCGCCATATTTTCTGTTTGATCCTAACAGAAACCCAGAGGGTTTTTCATTTTTCATGGAATAGAAACACCATAATATTTATCAAATGAATTAAGCCAAATTTCTTAAAATCAATCCCATATACTATGTTATTACCGGTCAAAGGTTTGGACACACCTACTCATTCCAGGATCACAACTATGAAATAACACCGCGTGCTCCGCATTCTGTAGTACAGACATGGCCTGCTCTCCCTTATGTAAGGAATTAGGCACTTTCCCATGTTTACTACAGTATGTATTGTAGACTGCACAGTAGCCTAATAAACAAAATAATCACATTTTGTTAATAAAATAATTATTTAAAAAAACTATTTTCAAATTGTAGTTGATTTAGTTATGATCCATAACGAATTACTATGGGAATAAATATCACTTATTTACAGAAATATTGGAACAAAGTTGTCTAATGAAGGCAAACAATGTAGAATCCTCCAATCCTGTAGTCTACTCCCGACCGTCACGTTGTACAGCGCCATATTTTGCATTCCATCCTAACGGAAACCCTGAGGGGTTCTTTTTTCTCTGAATAGAAACACCATAATATTAATCAAATTAATTAAGCCATATTTCTTAAAATCAATCCCATATACTAGGTTATTATAAAAAAAGGTTTTAAATTCTCTGGTAATGCCAATATGGAATACTATCAAATGCTTCTCAAAGATGCCCTCTGGTGGTCAAACTAGCAATAACTTGCATTAACAGAAAAAATGGCTGACAATTTAATGACGTGCCACAGAATTCTGCGGCAGCACGCAAGTTGTGCCGTAGTATGACGCAAGTTTTAGAGGAACCACTGTATGTATGGGGTAAAAGGACAGGGATACTGGAGTGATGGAGGTAGATATGTATAGGGGTAAGGGGACAGCGATAATGGAGTGATGGGGAGAAGAAGTATTTGATACACTGCCGATTTTGCAGGTTTTCCTACTTACAAAGCATGTAGAGGTCTGTAATTTTTATCATAGGTACACTGTCAGAAACGGAATCTAAAACAAAAATCTAGAAAATCACATTGTATGATTTTTAAGTAATTAATTTAGTGATGCCTAATTAAAATCGCCGGAAACCAGAAAGGCAGCCTCTGGGCGTAGGTTTTCCTGCTTGTTCATAGCCTTGTACAGTTTGTTAAGAGCCAGCTTGTTCTTTTTATTGTCCTGAGGTGGAATGTATACAGCAGTCATGATAACAGCTGAAAACTCCCTCGGGAGGTAGAAGGGTCGGTATTTGACCATCAGGTTTTCCAAGACGGGTGAACAGTGGGTCGACACTTCCACCGCCCTGGAATTAGCACACCAGTTGGAGTTGATGAAGAGACAAACCCCTCTCCCCTTGATTTCCCCAACTCCTGTCCGCCCGGTGTATGGGCAATCCATCGAGTTGGATGCCGTGGGGGTATCTTGTCCGAGAGCCATGTTTCTGAAAAGCAAAGGATATTGCAGTTCCGAGAGTTCTGTTGGTATCAGATCCACGATCAGAGGTCATCCATCTTATTATCAAGTGGCTGTCAGTAGAATGGAAGGAAGAGGTGGCCGGTTTTCCCTTCGCCTTAATCTCACCAAGATCCCCCCCTCTCTTACCTCTGTAACGCTGGGGTTTACTCTTAGGTAGTACGAAAATTGGGTGGAATTACAGAGAGCGCAGGACAGATGAGTCGAAGTAGAAGCTGTAATTGGGGTAAGTAACTGCCGATATGAGTTGTTGTCGGTTGTAAGAAATAATAGCGGATACAGTTTGGGAAAATATAGTATAAATGAACAACAAACAAATCACAAAAAAGCAGTTGGGTCGGAGCAAAACGGCGGCCACCCAGTACAGCGCTGTCTTACATCTCAGTTCATGTAATCCATATTATACAGACACTTTGTTAAGTCTACCGTACATCCTCAATGTCATTTACCTCTTTCTCTGTCTGTGTCTGTCAATTCAATGTGATGATGCCTTTATCTCTTTCTCTCACGTTTTCTCATCGCTGTCTCTCTATCCCACCTCTACACTACATGGCCAAAGGTATATGGACACACATTCAAATGACTGGATTCAGCTATTTCAGCCACACCCGTTGCTGACAGGTGTATCAAATTGAGCACACAGCCATGAAATCTCCATAGACAAACGTTGGCAGAAGAATGGCCTTACTGAAGAGCTCAGCGACTTTCAACGTGGCACCGTCATAGGATGCCACCTTTCCAACAAGTCAGTTCATCAAATTTCTGTCCTGCTAGAGCTGTCCCGGTAAACTATAAGTGCTGTATTTGTAAAGTGGAAATGTCTAGGAGCAACAACAGTTTAGCCGCGAAGTGGTAGGCCACACAAGCTCACAGAACGGGACTGTCAAGTGCTGAAGCACACAGCGTGTAAAAATCCTCTGTCCTCAGTAGTGAGTTGCAACACTCACTACCGAGTTCCAAACTGCCTCTGGAAGCAACGTCAGCACAAGATCTGTTTGTCAGGAGCTTCATTAAATGGGTTTCCATGACCGAGCAGCTGCACACAAGCCTAAGATCACCATGTGCAATGCCAAGCATCTGCTGGAGTGGTGTAAAGCTTGCCGCCATTGGACTCTGGAGCAGTGGAAAGTGGTTTGGCGAATGCCAGAAGAAATCTGCCTGCCCAAATGCATAGTGACAACTGTAAAGGAGGAATAATGGTCTGGGCTGTTTTTCATGGTTCGGGCTAGTCCCCTTAGTTCCAATGAAGGGAAATCTTAACTCTACAGCATACAATGAGATTATTGACGATGCTGTGTTTCCAACTTTGTGGCAACAGTTTGGGGAAGGCCCTTTCCTGTTTCAGCATGACAATGCCCCGTGCACAACGCGAGTTCCATACAGAAATGGTTTGTCAAGATTCGTGTGGAAAACTGGCCTGCACAGACCCCTGACCTCAACCCCATCGAACATCTTTGGGATGAATTGGAACGCAGACTGTTAACCAGGCCTAATTGCCCAACATCAGTGATATCTCTTTATGTGGGTGTTTGTTTAGTGTGTTCCAATTTTCCCAGAAGTGGTTTGATTCTATAGATTCTTTAATTACATTGAGCTGATTTCTGAAGTGCTGTTCCTTCATTTTCCGTAGTGTATTTCTGTATTATTTTAGTGATTCACCATAGTGAGGACGTAGGTTCAGGTTTTCTGGGTCTCTATGTTTTTGGTTGGATAGGTTTCTTCATTAAACCATTTGTCATTGTTGTTAATTTTCTTAGGTTGTCTGCTTACATTTTTGGGATTTGATAGGGAAGTTGAAAGGTCAAATATATTGTTTAGGCTTTTTACTGCCAAGTTTACACCTTAACTATTACAGTGAAACGTTTTGTCCAGGAAGTTGTCTAAAAGGGATTGGATTTCTTGTTGCCTAATAATTTGTTTGTAGGTGTCTACACAACGTTACTTCCATCTATAGCATTTCTTAATATTGTGTAGTTCCTTTGGCTTTGATGCCTTATGATTGAGTACTGCTCTGTTCAGGTTGACTATGTACCGACCCAGCGTGCGACAGAGCTACAGGAGTTGTGACCCATTTTTTTGATTGTTTTGTCATAGTTGTGTCTAGGGGGGCATATTTGGGAGGGGATACTGTCACCTCCAGGCAGGTGTTTGTCCCCCTGTGTGCTGGTGGTGTCAGGTTCGTGTCCAGTTCTGGCATTTGGGTCGCCACATACTAGTACATGTCCCTGGACCTGGAAATGGTTGATCTCCCCCTCTAGGCTGGAGATGCTGTCATTGTTAAAGTATGGGGATTCTATTGGGGGGATATAGGTACCACACATGAGGACATTTTTCTCTGTTGAGATAATTGACTTATTAATTTCTAGCCAGATGTAAAATGTTCCGGTTTTGACAAATTTAAAAGAGTGGGTTAGGTCTGCTCTATAGCAAATTAGCATACCCCCTGAGTCTCTTCCCTGTTTCACACCTGGTAGTTTGGTGGATAGGACTACCAGCTCTCTGTATCCTAGTGGGTAACCAGTGAGTCAGTCTCTATACCATGTTTCTTGTAGGATGACAATGTCTGCATTTCCAATTTCTTTGATGAAGTCTGGGTTCCTGTTCTTAAGGCCAAAGGCAGATGACCTCATACCTTGTATATTTCAGGATGAGATAGTAAAAGCTTTGTATTCCATAGTGTCTAGTGTTGTTTTCGTGTGGTTAAGGCCCGGACCATTAAGAGTAGGCGTGAGCAGAGCATGTTGAGAATCTGATACATACCTCTTAGGTCGCATGATGGGGCTTGGGCAGGGGGGGGAAGAAGAGGCATTCAGTGGCTTGCGAAAGTATTCAACGACCTTGGCATTTTTCCTATTTTGTTGCCTTACAACCTGGAATTAAAATTGATTTTTGGGGGATTTGTATCATTAGATTTACACAACATGCCTACCACTTTGAAGATGCAATTTTTTATTATTGTGAAACAAACAAGAAATAAGACAAAAAAAACTGAAAACTTGAGTGTGCATAACTTTTCACCCCCCAAAGTCAATACTTTGTAGAGCCATCTTTTGCAGAAATTACGGCTGCAAGTCTATTGGGGTGTCTCTATAAGCTTGGCACATCTAGCCACTGGGATTTTTGCCCATTTTTCAAGACAAACTGTTTCAGCTCCTTCAAGTTGGATGGGTTCCTGCTGGTATACAGCAATCTTTAAGTCTTACCACAGATTCTTAATTGGATTGAGGTCTGGGCTTTGACTAGGCCATTCCAAGACATTTGAATGTTTCCCCTTAAACCACTCGAGTGTTGCTTTAGCAGTATGCTTAGGGTCATTGTCCTGCTGGAAGGTGGACCTCCGTCCCAGTCTCAAATCTTTGGAAGACTGAAACAGGTTTCCCTCAAGAATTTCCCTGTATTTAGCGCCATCCATCATTCCTTCAAATCTGACCATTTTCCCAGTCCCTGCCGATGAAAAACATCCCGACAGCATGATGCTGCCACGACAATGCTTCAGTGTGGGGATGGTGTTCTCGGGGTGATGAGAGGTGTTGGGTTTGCGCCAGACATAGTGTTTTCCTTGATGGCCAAAATTTTTGATTTTAGTTTTATCTGAGCAGAGTACCTTCTTCCATATGTTTGGGGAGTCTCCCACATGCTTTTTGGCAAACACCAAACGTTTTTGCTTATTTTTTTCTTGAAGCAATGGCTTTTTTTGGCCACTCTTCTGTAAATCCCAGCTCTGTGGAGTGAACGGCTTAAAGTGGTCTTATGGACAGATACTCCAATCTCCGCTGTGGAGCTTTGCAGCTCCTTCAGGGTTATCTTTGGTCTCGTTGTTGCCTCTCTGATTAATGCCCTCCTTGCCTGGTCCATGAGTTTTGGTGGGCAGCCCTTTCCTGGCAGGTTTGTTGTGGTGCCATATTCTTTCCATTTTTTAATAATGGATTTAACGGTGCTCTGTGGGATGTTCAAAGTTTGGGATATTTTTTATAACCCAATCCTGATCTGTAGTTTGTCCCTCCACAACTTTGTCCCTGACATGTTTGGAGAGCTCCTTGTTCGTTCATGGTGCCGCCTGCTTGGTGGTGCCCCATGCTTAGTGGTGTTGCAGCATCTAGGGCCTTTCAGAACAGGTGTATATATACTGAGATCATGTGACAGATCATGTGACACTTAGATTGCACACAGGTGGACTTTATGTAACTAATTATGTGACTTCTGAAGGTAATTGGTTGCACCATATCTTATTTAGGGGCTTCATAGCAAAGGGGGTGAATACATATGCACGCACCACTTTTCCGTTTTTTATTTTTGAGAATTTTTAAAACAAGTTATTTTTTTCATTTCACTTCACCAATTTTGACTCTTTTGTGTACGTCCATTACATGAAGTCCAAATGAAAAACCATTTAAATTACAGGTTGTAATGCAACAAAATAGGAAAATGCCAAGGCGGATGAATACTTTTACAAGGCACTGTAGGTCTGATCTGGGAAGGGCTATATAGGGTGTGGCCAGGGTTTGTTTGGGTTGATCTCAGCTGGTTGGGGTGTGGCTGGTGAAGCTGTGGTCTGGTTGTAGATCATCTTGGCGTGGGTTCTCTAGGTGCAGGTCCTCAGGTCTTGCAGGTCTGGGAGGGTGTCTCGCTGTTCTGGGCGTGTTGTCTGTTGCTCCTGTGTGAGGTGCTGGGGCTCTCTCTCTCCTCCCCCTCCAGTAAAGGTCACAGTTCTATCTCTGTCCTCAGTAATTGCAGAGCGGTAGGAGGTGAACCTGAAGCAGTCCGTTCCATTCCTGTCTGTCACCTCACACATACAGACACCGACACACACACACACACACGCACGCACGCACGCACGCACACACACACACACACTGCGGCTGAATTAGCAAACAGAGACGTCCTCAGACATTGAAGATACAGGCTGGGGCAGCTGTACTGAGCAGCCCAGAGATAGGAATGACAGATCTCCTATACTGTTGACGGATGACCTTCAGGCTTATTTCTGATCCTGGTATATGGTCTAAGATGCATGTAGTTGCTTTTTAATATCAATTCTAATTTTAAATCCTCAAAGTGATTTATTATTTAACAGCTTAGAGACTCATTGGAGGTATTGAACATCACTTAAAGGTGAATTTCATACTGCGGGAATCAGGGCTTGTTTTCATCATATCCAAAGTATTTCTAGGACAGTGAGATGTGTTTCACATAATTGCCCAGGAGGAAGGCAGATCAGGGCTTCGTGTGCTGAATAATACACCCTATGACAGTCTTGGTGTATTCATGGGGGGTGTCTAAAAATGAATGTAGTCCTTCTTTATGGCATTTCGCAAAGACTATCTTATACTGATCGCACTATATGTTTTTTTGTGGGTGTAGATATGGTTGTCCTTGTTCAGTAGAGCCATTGGACGTCTGTTAGGGATGTCCCTATATGCGGATTCATTGCTAAATATACAAGCAGACACATTTTTTCCAGTCTCTAAAAGACTACAATTTGTGTTGGGCAGTGCTTCATGCTCTGGCCCCCATTCCTCTCCCAAGGTAGGCTTTTTTTGAAAAGGAAGCGGACACTAACAACAATCCTTTGGGCTGAAATAACTGAAATAACTGACCAGACGCAATGACTTCAAGTGATTCCTCTCATCCACACGAATTCAATGATGACGCTACGATTAGCTACATGGTGACATTCAACCATAGATTTTTCAACCGGAATATATCACAGAGGATTCAAAACCAAGAATTGGATTTAGCTTACATTTACATCTTTGTCATTTTAGCAGACACTCTTATCCAGAGGGAATTACATGAGCAATCAGGGTTAAGTGGTTTGCTCAAGGGCACATAGACAGATATATCACCTAGTCGGCTCGAGGATTTGAACCAGCAACCTTTTGGTTACTGGCCCAACGCTCTTCACAGCTAGGTTGTCTACTACTGTGTTACATAGGGGAGAAATCTAAATATTTTCCTGTTTGCTAACTTGGCTAGCTAGGTAGCTAGCTAACTAAATTAGCTAGCTAAACAACTACCGGTAGCCATATATATGACAAAAAATAGAAGAGGTGTTACAATCTTAGAAATGTTGTATCTCGATTATAAAACCTGTTCTACTTTTAGTCGTAGATATGGCTAGCTACTAAACAGCAAGCTACAACGTTACAAGCAGCCACCTAAAGCTAGGTTTACCAGCAAACATTAGCTGTACATAGTCCATCTGTAAACTACCCACCCAATTTACCTACCTCACCCCCCATACTGCTTTTATTTATTTACTTTTCTGCTCTTTTGCACACCAGTATCTCTTCTTGCACATGATCATCTGATGATTTATCACTCCAGTGTTAATCTGCTAAATTGTAATTATTCGATTTATTGCCTACCTCATGCTTTTTGCACACATTGTATATAGATTCTCTTTTTTTCTACCATGTTATTGACTTGTTTATTGTTTACTCCATGTGTAACTCTGTGTTGTTGTCTGTTCACACTGCTATGCTTTATTGTAACGGCTGTCTTTCGGTGAGTTAGTAGACCAAGGCGCAGCGGGTTGTGAATACATAATGACTTTATTGCAAGACGAAGACAGACACGAAATACACTTGACTAAATATACAAAATAACAAAACGAACTAGACAGACCTAAACTACGAACTTACATGAAACGAAGAAGACATGAACAGGAACGACCGAATGAACGAGATGAGACGAGACAGTACCGTGTGGTGCAACAAACACAGACACAGCGACAATCACCAACCAACAAACAGTGAGAACAACCTACCTTAATATGACTCTCAATTAGAGGAAAACGCAAAACACCTGCCTCTAATTAAGAGCCATACCAGGCAACCCAAAACCAACATAGAAACGGAAAACATAGACTGCCCACCCAAAACTCACGCCCTGACCATCACACACATACAACACAACAGAAAACAGGTCAGGAACGTGACAGAACCCCCCCCTCAAGGTGCGAACTCCGGGCGCACCAGCACAAAGTCCAGGGGAGGGTCTGGGTGGGCATCTGACCACGGTGGTGGCTCAGGCTCCGGACGCTGTCCCCACACCACCATAGTCAGTCCCCGCTTCTGTATCCCCCTCCCAATGACCACCCTCCAACTAAAACCACCTAAATGAAGGGGCAGCACCGGGATAAGGACCAGCACCGGGATAAGGGGCAGCACCGGGATAAGGGGCGGCAGGTCCTGGCTGAGGGACTCTGGCAGGTCCTGGCTGAGGGACTCTGGCAGGTCCTGGCTGAGGGACTCTGGCAGGTCCTGGCTGAGGGACTCTGGCAGGTCCGGGCTGAGGGACTCTGGCAGGTCCGGGCTGAGGGACTCTGGCAGGTCCGGGCTGAGGGGCAGCTCATGACTGTAGGGCAGCTCATGACTGTAGGGCAGCTCATGACTGTAGGGCAGCTCATGACTGTAGGGCAGCTCATGACTGTAGGGCAGCTCATGACTGTTGGGCAGCTCATGACTGAAGGGCAGCTCATGACTGGAGGGCAGCTCATGACTGGAGGGCAGCTCATGACTGTAGGGCAGCTCATGACTGTAGGGCAGCTCATGACTGTAGGGCAGCTCATGACTGTAGGGCAGCTCATGACTGTTGGGCAGCTCATGACTGAAGGGCAGCTCATGACTGTAGGGTAGCTCATGACTGGAGGGCAGCTCATGACTGGAGGGCAGCTCATGACTGGAGGGCAGCTCATGACTGGAGGGCAGCTCATGACTGGAGGGCAGCTCATGACTGGTGGGCGGCTCTGGCAGCTCCTGACTGGCTGGCGGCTCTGGCAGCTCCTGACTGGCTGGCGGCTCTGGCAGCTCCTGACTGGCTGGCGGCTCTGGCAGCTCCTGACTGGCTGGCGGCTCTGGCAGCTCCTGACTGGCTGGCGGCTCTGGCAGCTCCTGACTGGCTGGCGGCTCTGGCAGCTCCTGACTGGCTGGCGGCTCTGGCAGCTCCTGACTGGCTGGCGGCTCTGGCAGCTCCTGACTGGCTGGCGGCTCTGGCAGCACCTGACTGGCTGGCGGCTCTGGCAGCTCCTGACTGGCTGGCGGGTCTGGCAGCTCCTGACTGACGGACGGCTCTAGCGGCTCCTGACTGACGGACGGCTCTAATGGCTCGGGACAGACGGGCGGCTCTAATGGCTTGTGGCAGACGGGCGGCTCTAATGGCTTGTGGCAGACGGATGGCTCAGAAGGCGCTGGGCAGACGGATGGCTCAGAAGGCGCTGGGCAGACGGATGGCTCAGAAGGCGCTGGGCAGACGGATGGCTCAGAAGGCGCTGGGCAGACGGATGGCTCAGAAGGCGCTGGGCAGACGGATGGCTCAGAAGGCGCTGGGCAGACGGATGGCTCAGACGGCGCTGGGCAGACAGATGGCTCAGACGGCGCTGGGCAGACAGATGGCTCAGACGGCGCTGGGCAGACAGATGGCTCAGACGGCGCTGGGCAGACAGATGGCTCAGACGGCGCTGGGCAGACAGATGACTCAGACGGCGCTGGGCAGACAGATGGCTCAGACGGAGCTGGGCAGACAGGCAGTGCAGACGGCGCTGGGCAGACAGATGGCTCAGACGGCGCTGGGCAGACAGATGGCTCAGACGGCGCTGGGCAGACAGATGGCTCAGACGGCGCTGGGCAGACAGATGACTCAGACGGAGCTGGGCAGACAGGCAGTGCAGAAGGCGTTGGGCAGACGGCCGACTCTGCACTGCTGAGGCGCACAGTAGGACTGGTGCGTGGTGCCGGAACTGGAGGTACCGGGATGACGGCACGCACTTCAAGGCTAGTGCGGGGAGCAGGGACAGGGCACACTGACCTCTCGAAGCGCACTATAGGCCTGGTGCGTGGTGCCGGAACTGGAGGCACTGGGCTGGAGACACGCACCATAGGGAGAGTGCGTGGAGGAGGAACAGGGCTCTTAAGACGCACTGGAAGCCTGGTGTGTGGTGTAGGCACTGGTGGTACTGGGCTGGGGCGAGGAGGTAGCGCCGGAAATACCGGACCGTGTAGGCGTACTGGCTCCCTTGAGCACTGAGCCTGCCCAACCTTACCTGGTTGAATGCTCCCCGTCGCCCGACCAGTGCGGGGAGGTGGAATAACCCGCACCGGGCTATGTAGGCGAACTGGGGACACCATACGTAAGGCTGGTGCCATGTAAGCCGGCCCAAGGAGACGTACTGGTGGCCAGATATGTAGGGCCGGCTTCATGACATTTGGCTCAATGCCCAATCTAGCCCTACCAGTGCGGGGAGGTGGAATAACCCGCACTGGGCTATGCACCCGTACAGGAGACACCGTGCGCTCTACTGCGTAACACGGCGTCTGCCCGTACTCCCGCTCTCCGCGGTTAGCCTGGGAAGTGGGCGCAGGTCTCCTACCTGCCCTCGGCCCACTACCTCTTAGCCCCCCCCCCAAGAAATTTTAGGGTAGTACTTGCGGGCTTCCAGCCTTGCTTCCGTGCTGCCTCCTCATAACGTCGCCTGTCCGCTTTAGATGCCTCCAGCTCCGCCTTGGAACGGCGACACTCCTCTGGCTCTGCCCAGGGTCCTTTACTGTCCAGGATCTCTTCCCATGTCCAATCCTCCTTTCCCCACTGCTGCTGTCGTTGCTGTCCGTTAACCCGCTGCTTGATCTGGGTTTGGTGGGTGATTCTGTAACGGCTGTCTTTCGGTGAGTTAGTAGACCAAGGCGCAGCGGGTTGTGAATACATAATGACTTTATTGCAAGACGAAGACAGACACGAAATACACTTGACTAAATATACAAAATAACAAAACGAACTAGACAGACCTAAACTACGAACTTACATGAAACGAAGAACACATGAACAGGAACGACCGAATGAACGAGACAAGACGAGACAGTACCGTGTGGTGCAACAAACACAGACACAGCGACAATCACCCACCAACAAACAGTGAGAACAACCTACCTTAATATGACTCTCAATTAGAGGAAAACGCAAAACACCTGCCTCTAATTAAGAGCCATACCAGGCAACCCAAAACCAACATAGAAACGGAAAACATAGACTGCCCACCCAAAACTCACGCCCTGACGATCACACACATACAACACAACAGAAAACAGGTCAGAAACGTGACATTTATCTTGGCCAGGTCGGAGTTGCAAATGAGAACTTGTTCTCAACTAGCCTACCTGGTTAAATAAAGGTGAAATAAAAAATAAATAAAAAAACATGACTGGAGTTGGCTAGCTAGTTAGCCTGACATCTTCTAACTTGTTATGCGCCATGCCTCGCATATGTAACTTGTTCACAAACATGTGTAACATCAACAACAAAATCATTTTACTAGCTAGCTATGTAACATAATTTACAAGGGTTGACATTGGTTATGATTATCACCGTAGATGCATTAAAATATCACAAAATTATAGGCATGACGCAAGATATGATTCTAACCTGATGTAAATAACAAGTATTGCATATCCAGCAAGCTAGCAAGCTAATTTTACTAGAAAACAGCGAGGAGAAACAATAATACAACAATTTACTGTTGTAAATCTCTAAAACTGAAGCTGGTTTTACTCTAGATTTTTTTTTTTTGCCTAACCATGCCTGATATACATGGCTGTAGATAGATACTGTCTGCCTACCTAACTAGGCTCATTTCTAGTCTGGTCACTGTGCAAAGGTTGAGTATTATGCCATATTTCTTACTATTAGGCTAGATATTGTTATAATGTAATATCTGTGCCTGTGCAAATGTATGCATGTTCACCTAGTCTATCCTAATGTTGATGTTATGCTGGCATGGTTCAACTGTACAATAGAGTATATTTTTGGGTGCCTGGACTTTGTCCTGGAGTGGATTCTAGATACAGAAGCAGAAATCCGTTGATTGCGTGTGCCATTGTAGCAGAACTGTAGGGATTTGACATCATGCTGGATTTCAAGCAGATGACTCTGACAGACTTTGACAGATCATTATTGTCAATAGTAGCCGTTTACAGGGGAATTTTGTAGACATTTTACATTTACCAGAAACTCTTATCCAGAGTGACTTACAGTAGTGAGTGCATACATTTTCATACTGGTTTTCCGTGGGAATCAAACCCACAACCCTGGTGTTGCAAGTGCCATGCTCTACCATGTGAGCCACGCGGGAAAACCACGTAGACATGTCTTTGTATTGTGATTTGATAATCTACACAAAGAAGAATGAGGTGGTTGTGTCATTACTGTTGTAGGTCTTGATGTTATACCTTTCAGTGTCTCTTGCTGGTTTCTGTCTCACAATCTTGTTGTGCTCCATAACTGCAAGGTGTGTCTGCTCCGTCATGCTTGTGTACCCAAAATGCCCCCGCTCTGAGGTATTTTTCAGCAGGACACTGTGGAATGACTCCAGATAGCCTGAGTTTTACATAAAGAAAAGATTGAAAAAGAAGAGGGGTAGACTAAATTGATGACATGGTCTGGAAGGTCCTATGTGGTCCTCATGCTAAGTCTAACCACATCACACAAACCATAAAAACACTACCCAATTCATGTTTATACCATGCTTACTTAGCCGTCAGCTTAATATATTTTGACCTACTTACCTTCACCTTGTGCAGAGCTAGGGGTTGGAAGCGCATGATGGTGGAATCAGATTCACCTACAACAAAATACAGAACAGTATGCAATTTAACCACCCCACTAATTGTATTGACCTCTGTTAGACTGGCTAGCTTAGCACACCTAACATGGACATTTCAATATTGTCAGCTTGCTGTTAGTTAACTAGCGTCACTAAATTGGCAGCAAGATTGCTCGCCAGTTGAGACTGGCTGAGAACCAACTAACCAACCATATACGATTTATATACATTCATCATTGCTACCAACACCCAAACAGAGAGTGAATTAACTATATGTACAATTCTATTTTTAGTAAGGGTGGAATAGATGGCTACCATATTGAGATACCAAATAACAGTAACATTAGCCAACTTATGTTAGCTAATGTCAATCAAAGATAGAACAAACAAACAAACATGTTTACTCTGCTGAAGGTAACTACCAGTCTAGCTGTGACTACCATGGCATAAGCGAAATTGATTGACAGTGTGTATACCAAAAGAGAGTGCTACAGTATGTGTTTAGCTGATGGCTTTCAGAGTTCAATATAGGACTGTAACGCTAGCTATATAACTAACTTACCCAGCTAGTCAAGCAAGGCTAGCAAGCTAGCTAACGTTAGGTTACCTCTAACTGAGAAACTTCCATTTTGTTGTGAAGGGAATAGTGGATTGAATGTATGGTATCGCATCACTTTCCAGGGGTTGTCCATCAGTTCAGCCGGAAAATGTATCTGATAATCTTTGGTCACCGCATCATTCTTGATAGCCGCAAATTCATCTTCTGCACATCTACCATTCCAGTGTTTAATTGCTATATTGTAATTAATTCGCCACCATGGCCTATTTATCGCCTTACCTCCCTTATCTTACCTCATTTGCACACACACTGTGTATAGACTTTTTCCACTGTATTATTGACTGTATGTTTGTTTACTCCATGTGTAACTCTGTGTTGTTCTATGTGTCGAACTGCTTTGCTTTATCTTGGCCAGGTCGCAGTTGTAAATGAGAACTTGTTCTCAACTAGCCTACCTGGTTAAATAAAGGTGAAATAAAAACATTTTAAAAATGTAATTCAAGTTTGTGAGCACACCCCCTCTACCAGCGAAGGGTAGCAGCATTCGCTATGAGTGCCGGACTCTGTGGTTCACTATGAGCAGACCAATACACAGGGAGTCTAAACTTCTCGATTCTACATTTGAAATGCAAATGTGTGAGTTCAAGCTTGTGGTTTGGATAATTGTGATGTTTATGATAGATACATAATGTTAATATAATAAAGACAATATGTCGTTGTCACAGAGCCAGGGTGAATTTCCCCTTTAAGAATGCAGAGGTAGCTCTATACCTCCACATTACCTATGCACTGTTTTAGTATGCACAAGTACCTTTACCTGTAACAGAGGGATAGACGGACATCACCTGTTTAGGTACATTATGCTCCTATGGTAACTCTGCACTATAACCTGTAGTACAGACCGACAGAAGGAGGATGTCATATAAGCTGCCCAATACACTTTACATTTTCTAAAGTACGTGACCTGATAAATCAATGTTTCATAGCTGAAATGTGAGGGGACAATGACCATGAAAATATATTAATTCCTAGGACGAACATGTGGATAGGTAGCATCTTTATAAAACAGCACGGTTGAGAGCATGTGCAGACCTTGCAGGATATCTCCCTGGTTTGTGACGCAGTACCATGAACAGTAGGACATTGTCTTTATTCTGGTTAGAACCACTTCATCATGGGCCTTGGCTACTAATTGCTACTGACGCCATCTCATCTAGCCATATGTAACAGTATAACTTTACGTCGTCCCCTCGCCCCGACCCGGGCGCGAACCAGGGACCCTCTGCACACATCAACAACTGACACCCACGAAGCGTCGTTACCCATCGCTCCACAAAAGCCTTGGCCCTTGCAGAGCAAGGGGAAACCCTACTTAAGTCTCAGAGCAAGTGATTTAACTGATTGAAATGCTACTAGCGCGTACTCGCTAACTAGCTAGCCATTTCACATCCGTTACACATACCCCGAATAGTGTTACCTCAGGAGAAGAATACACCATATCCCACTGCTGGGAGCTTCAAGGCTATGCAGGGAGAAAGAACGAGGGAAAGAAAGAAAGAAAGAGAGAGAAAGAGAGAGAGAGGTTATGTTCAGTGGGCCAGAGTACAACATTTTGATCTCTTTTAATAATACATGTTCTGTGTTGTTAGGGTATTTATGGCTATCGTTATTCTTTCCCATGTCAGACTGTGCAGGAACATAAAGCCTTGAGCGAAGTGAGAGGACATTGCGTGTGTTTGGATGAGAGTCACGACTGTATCCTGTGAGTGCGTTTGTGTGCCTGCGTGTGTCTGTGTTTTGTCTGTGTGTGTGTCTGTGTGTGTGTGTGTGTGTGTGTGTGTGTGTGTGTGTGTGTGTGCCTGCGTGCATCTGTGTTTTGTCTGTGTGTGTGTCTGCGTGTGTCTAGTTTGTCTGTGTGTGTGTGTGTGTATGTGTCTGTGTGTGTATGTGTAAGTCTGCAAGTGTGTGTGTGTGTGTGTGTGGTACTTACAGCTCTCTTTATTCATGTAGCGGCTGGCTTAATGACCACTTCATGGGGATCACTTCATGGGATCACTTAAAGGGGATCACTTAAAGGGGATCACTTAAAGGGGATCACTTCATGGGATCACTTAAAGGGGATCACTTAAAGGGTTTCACTTCATGGGGCCACTTCATTGGGACCATTTCATGGGATCACTTCACTGGGATCACTTCATGGGGCCACTTCATTGGGACCATTTCATGGGATCACTTCACTGGGATCACTTCATGGGACCACTTCATTGGGACCTCTTCATGGGACCACTTCACTGGGACCACTTCATGGGATCATTCCACTGGGACCATTTCATTGGGACCACTTCATGGGACCACTTCACTGGGACCACTTCACTGGGACCACTTCACTGGGACCACTTCACTGGGACCACTTCATGGAACCACTTCATGGGACCACTTCATGGAACCACTTCATGGGACCACTTCATTGGGACCACTTCATTGGGACGACTTCATTGGGACCACTTCATGGGACCACTTCAATCAATCCACTATAAGTCCCACTGTCTCCATCAGTCCTTTCTCTGGAGAAATAGTCCACATATGTCCTGCTTCCCAAGAGAATGCATACGGCTGTACCATTTAACCTTTAAATCTGTCCTTTCCAGGAAAACTAGGGGGACTGAGGAGAAAGGAGGAGAGGGGGGACTGAGAAGGAAGGATGAGAGGGGGGGCTGAGGAGAGGGGGGACTGAGAAGGAAGGAGGAGAGGGGGGACTTGGGAGAAAGGAGGAGGGGGGGACTGAGAAGGAAGGAGGAGAGGGGGGACTGAGGAGAGGGGGGACTGAGGAGAGGGGGGACTGAGAAGGAAGGAGGAGAGGGGGGACTGAGGAGAAAGGAGGAGGGGGGAACTGAGGAGGAAGGAGGAGAGGGGGGACTGAGGAGAGGGGGGACTGAGGAGAGGGGGGACTGAGAAGGAAGGAGGAGAGGGGGGACTGAGGAGAAAGGAGGAGGGGGGAACTGAGGAGGAAGGAAGAAAGGGGGAACTGAGGAGGGGGGGCCTGAGGAGGAGGAGGGGGGGACTGAGGAAGGAAGGAGGGGGGACTGAGGAGGAAGGAGGGGGGACTGAGGAGGAAGGAGGAAAGGGGGGACTGATGAGGAACGGTCAGACTAAGGAGGATGGGGGACTGAGGAAGAAGGAGGGGGGGACTGAGGATGAAGGAGGAGGGGGGGACTGAGGATGAAAGAGGAGGGGTGAACTGAGGATGAAGGAGGAGGGGGGACAGATGAGGAAGGAGGAAGGGGGAACTGAGGAGGAAGGCGGTGGGAACTGAGGAAGGTGTGGGGAACTGAGGAGGAAGGTGGGGGGCCTGAGGAGGAAGGTAGGGGGTGGAACTGAGGAGGAAAGTAGGGGGAACAGAGGAGGAAGTTGGGGGGAACTAAGGAGGAAGTTGGGGGGAACTGAGGAGGAAGTTGGGGGGAACTAAGGAGGAAGTTGGGGGGAACTAAGGAGGGAGTTGTGAGGAACAGAGGAGGAAGATGGGTGAACTGAGGAGGAAAGTGTGGGGAACTGAGGAGGAAGGTGGGGGGCCTGAGGAGGAAGGTAGGGGGTGGAACTGAGGAGGAAAGTAGGGGGAACAGAGGAGGAAGTTGGGGGGAACTAAGGAGGAAGTTGGGGGGAACTGAGGAGGAAGTTGGGGGGAACTAAGGAGGAAGTTGGGGGGAACTAAGGAGGGAGTTGTGAGGAACAGAGGAGGAAGATGGGGGAACTGAGGAGGCAGGTAGGGGGAACTGAGGAGGCAGGTAGGGGGAACTGAGGAGGAAGGTAGGGGGAACTGAGGAGGAAGGTGGGGGAACAGAGGAGGAAGGTGGGGGAACTGAGGAGGCAGGTAGGGGGAACAGAGGAGGAAGGTGGGGGAACAGAGGAGGAAGGTGGGGGAACAGAGGAGGCAGGTGGGGGGAACTGAGGAGGAAGGTAGGGGGAACTGAGGAGGAAGGTGGGGGGAACTGAGGAGGCAGGTGGGGGGAACTGAGGAGGAAAGTGGGGGAACAGAGGAGGAAGGTGGGGGAACTGAGGAGGCAGGTAGGGGGAACTGAGGAGGAAGGTAGGGGGAACTGAGGAGGCAGGTAGGGGGAAACTGAGGAGGCAGGTAGGGGGAACTGAGGAGGAAGGTGGGGGAACAGAGGAGGAAGGTGGGGGAACTGAGGAGGCAGGTAGGGGGAACTGAGGAGGCAGGTGGGGGGAACTGAGGAGGAAGGTAGGGGGAACTGAGGAGGAAGGTGGGGGGAACTGAGGAGGCAGGTGGGGGGAACTGAGGAGGAAAGTGGGGGAACAGAGGAGGAAGGTGGGGGAACTGAGGAGGCAGGTAGGGGGAACTGAGGAGGAAGGTAGGGGGAACTGAGGAGGCAGGTAGGGGGAAACTGAGGAGGCAGGTAGGGGGAACTGAGGAGGAAGGTGGGGGAACAGAGGAGGAAGGTGGGGGAACTGAGGAGGCAGGTAGGGGGAACTGAGGAGGCAGGTGGGGGGAACTGAGGAGGAAGGTAGGGGGAACTGAGGAGGAAGGTAGGGGGAACTGAGGAGGCAGGTAGGGGGAACTGAGGAGGCAGGTGGGGGGAACTGAGGAGGCAGGTGGGGGGAACTGAGGAGGCCGGTGGGGGGAACTGAGGAGGAAGGTAGGGGGAACTGAGGAGGAAGGTGGGGGAACAGAGGAGGAAGGTGGGGGAACTGAGCAGGAAGGTGGGGGGAGTGAAGGAGGAAGGTGAGGGAATTGAGGAGGGGGGTTGAAGAGGAAGGAAGGGAGGGGGGGGGTTGAAGAGGAAGGCGGGGAGGGGGGGTTGAAGAGGAAGGCGGGGAGGGGGGGTTGAAGAGGAAGGCGGGGAGGGGGGGGGGACTGAGGAGGAGGCGGGGTTGGGGCTATTGGCAAAGAAATGCTGCAATTTACTGAGACAATTTATGTGGAATCGAATTTTCCCATTAATTTATGTTGTATTATGCATAACTAGCTCCGTGCTCAAACATACACAGTGATGATTTTCTCTTGTCATCCTCCACAGAGTCTTGGATTGACAGGCAGATACGAGACCAGGAACAAGTAAGTGTCCTCTTGTTTTTTCTGTCTCTCTATCTGGCAGCCGCACAATAGGGCTGTGCTCTACAATAGGGCTGTGCTCTACAATAGGGCAGTGCTCTACAATAGGGCAGTGCTCTACAATAGGGTAGTGCTCTACAATAGGGCAGTGCTCTACAATAGGGCAGTGCTCTACAATAGGGCTGTGCTCTACAATAGGGCTGTGCTCTACAATACGGCTGTGCTCTACAATAGGGTAGTGCTCTACAATAGGGCAGTGCTCTACAATAGGGTAGTGCTCTACAATAGGGTAGTGCTCTACAATAGGGCAGTGCTCTACAATAGGGCAGTGCTCTACAATAGGGCAGTGCACTGCAATAGAGTAGTGAACTACAAAGAGCTGGCAATTACAGTAGGGAGATTTGTATACAACATTCAGGAATTGAATATCGCTGTCTATTTTCCCTCTTACTAAGCAAGCACTTTGTGCATCAGGAAAAGCTCTATATAAATCCAATCAGCTGTGAATGGTTTGCAGCTCACCAGGGTTATAAACAAATCTCTCTTCATTCAAAGCACTAGCTTTCAGCTATTTTGTTTCGAGTTGAACCTCAGCTCACCTCTTTTCTTTGTTCCCACAGTGTGCACAGTATTTCATAAGAATGAATAATCTAGCAAAAATGTGCCTCTTCCTAGACCATTTAAGCTCACTGCTATGAGCCAATAGGAGCTCTCTGATGGAGTATGTGTCACGTTCCTGACCTTTTTCTCTTGTTTTTGTATGTGTTTAGTTGGTCAGGGCGTGAGTTGGGGTGGGCATTCTATGTTATGTGTTTCTATGTTTAGGTTCATTGTCTGTTAGCCTTATATGGTTCTCAATCAGGGACAGGTGTTATTCATTTCCTCTGATTGAGAATCATATATAGGTAGGCTGTTTCACACTGTTTGTTTGTTGGGTGATTGTCTTCCGTGTCTGTATGTATGTTCGTACCACACGGGACTGTAGCGTTGGTTTGTGGTCTGTACCTGTTCGTGCGTTCTTCGTGTATTTGTAAGTTCTTATGTTTTAGGTCAGTCTATGTCGTTTATTTGTTTTGTAGTTTGTTAAAGAGTTTTCGTGTTTCGTCGTTCTGTTAATAAATATCATTATGTATTCAGCACCCGCTGCGCCTTGGTCCGCTCATTCACCACAAGACGACTGTTACAGTATGAAAGATATCTATGATTAGACAATATTTTTTCCCTTTAGGCAACATTGTATCATATAATCCTCCAATCACCTCAGTCCCTACTAATTGTAATAACCATATTATTATTTTATTTATTTATTATTTAACCGTTATTTCACTAGGCAAGTCAGTTAAGAACAAATTCTTATTTACAATGACAGCCTACACTGGCCAAACTCGGACGACGCTGTGCCAATTGTGCGCCGCTCTATGGGACTCCCAATCACGGCCGGTTGTGATACAGCCTGGATGTTATCACTGTAATTCAATAATGGATAGTGAATTACTCAGTATAATATAATGGTTCCTCATTTGCATATTTTATAATAACTTAATTCCCAGTTACTATAATCACTATTTTCAAATGTTTTTTCATTCTTTGTTTTGTGTTTTGTATCTGGAGACATTGAATGGTATTAAACTGCCCATTACAGTGATGGCATCTGCTAGTTACTTAGCCAATCCAACAGCATTGACTGTACGGCGTTAGGTGGATAGGGCTGTTATGTAACAGTGTCTGGCCTTGGCGGCTTAGTGGCTTTTGCCTAGGGCATGTTGATGGAATATTAGAATGATGGCTACGGAAGGGCAGTGCTCTACAATAGGGCAGTGCTCTACAATAGGGCTGTGCTCTACAATAGGGCTGTGCTCTACAATAGGGTCGTTCTCTACAATAGGGCTGTGCTCTACAATAGGGTCGTTCTCTACAATAGGGCTGTGCTCTACAATAGGGTCGTGCTCTACAATAGGGCTGTGCTCTACAATAGGGCAGTGCTCTACAATAGGGCAGTGCACTGCAATAGAGTAGTGAACTACAAAGAGCTGGCAATTACAGTAGAGAGATTTGTATACAACATTCAGGAATTGAATATCGCTGTCTATTTTCCCTCTTACTAAGCAAGCACTTTGTGCATCAGGAAAAGCTCTATATAAATCCAATCAGCTATGAATGGTTTGCAGCTCACCAGGGTTATAAACAAATCTCTCTTCATTCAAAGCACTAGCTTTCAGCTATTTTGTTTCTAGTTGAACCTGAGCTCACCTCTTTTCTTTGTTCCCACAGTGTGCACAGTATTTCATAAGAATGAATAATCTAGCAAAAATGTGCCTCTTCCTAGACCATTTAGGCTCACTGCTATGAGCCAATAGGAGCTCTCTGATGGAGTATGAAAGATATCTATGATTAGACAATATTTTTTCCCTTTAGGCAACATTGTATCATATAATCCTCCAATCACCTCAGTCCCTACTAATTGTAATAACCATATTATTATTTTATTTATTTATTATTTAACCGTTATTTCACTAGGCAAGTCAGTTAAGAACAAATTCTTATTTACAATGACAGCCTACACTGGCCAAACTCGGACGACGCTGTGCCAATTGTGCGCCGCTCTATGGGACTCCCAATCACGGCCGGTTGTGATACAGCCTGGATGTTATCACTGTAATTCAATAATGGATAGTGAATTACTCAGTATAATATAATGGTTCCTCATTTGCATATTTTATAATAACTTAATTCCCAGTTACTATAATCACTATTTTCAAATGTTTTTTCATTCTTTGTTTTGTGTTTTGTATCTGGAGACATTGAATGGTATTAAACTGCCCATTACAGTGATGGCATCTGCTAGTTACTTAGCCAATCCAACAGCATTGACTGTACGGCGTTAGGTGGATAGGGCTGTTATGTAACAGTGTCTGGCCTTGGCGGCTTAGTGGCTTTTGCCTAGGGCATGTTGATGGAATATTAGAATGATGGCTACGGAAGCCCTTGTGATGCCCAAGGGCTTCCGTAGCCATGGAGATTAATTTGTGTGCTAAATGTGCTTTAGATCCATTGTTGGGGGGGGGGGGGGGGGGGGGATTGTGTGAGCACATGTGCAACCATGCTGTACTTTGAGCCGCAATGTTAGCAGGAGGTTCGGTTTAATTGTACAATTGCCTGATTGTTTGACCCACCAATCAACACATTTCCTTCATCGGGGAATTGACGGTGGTCTTCACAAGGTTGAACCATTCCATTATCGTTGACTCTTTCTTCAACTGCGGCCAAACACTAGGTGACGGATATCTGAACCTGACAATACGTTCACATGTATGTCATGAGAACCCTAAACAAACACCTATTATTAGACTCGAGTCGCTATTTCAAGTTTAGGATTGAATGCCAGTAGACGCACACAGACAGACACTTGTTCATGTCAGAGTTGTGGACACGTTCTTCATGTTTTGGCCTTTACACACGTCTTACATGTGTACTCAATTGAGACTGCATGCAGAATTCTGTACAAATATCCCAATAATGCATGCAGAGCAGAATTAGGACTATAACCACTAATTATCAAAATCCATAAAAGAGACGTTAAAATTCCACAACCACCTAAAGGACAGCGATTCCCAAACCTTCCATCACAAAGCCCTAACCTGCAAAGGAGATGAACCTAAAGAAGAGTCCTGTCAGCCAGCTGGTCCTGGGGCTCTGTTCACAAACACACCCCACAGAGCTCCAGGACAGCAACACAATTACACCCAACCAAACCTTCCATCACAAAGCCCTAACCTGCAAGAAGATGGACCTAAAGAAGAGTCCTCTCAAAAGAGGCTGAAAGAGGAGGAATGTGTTCATGTGAAAATGCGTGTGATAGTGTTGGTCTGTGTTGATCTGTGTGATAGAGTGTTGATCTGTGTTGATCTGTGTGATAGAGTTGATCTGTGTGATAGAGTGTTGGTCTGTGTGATAGAGTGTTGGTCTGTGTGATAGAGTGTCGATCTGTGTGATAGAGTTGATCTGTGTGATAGAGTGTTAGTCTGTGTGATAGAGTGTTGGTCTGTGTGATAGAGTGTCGATCTGTGTGATAGAGTTGATCTGTGTGATAGAGTGTTGGTCTGTGTGATAGAGTGTTGATCTGTGTGATAGAGTGTTGATCTGTGTGATAGAGTGTTGATCTGTGTTGATCTGTGTGATAGAGTGTTGATCTGTGTGATAGTGTTGATCTGTGTGATAGAGTGTTGATCTGTGTGATAGAGTGTTGATCTGTGTGATAGAGTGTTGATCTGTGTGATAGAGTGTTGATCTGTGTGATAGTGTTGATCTGTGTGATAGAGTGTTGGTCTGTGTGATAGAGTGTTGGTCTGTGTGATAGAGTGTTGATCTGTGTGATAGAGTGTTGATCTGTGTGATAGAGTGTTGATCTGTGTGATAGAGTGTTGGTCTGTGTGATAGAGTGTTGGTCTGTGTGATAGAGTGTTGATCTGTGTGACAGAGTGTCGATCTGTGTGATAGAGTTGATCTGTGTGATAGAGTGTTGGTCTGTGTGATAGAGTGTTGATCTGTGTGATAGAGTGTTGATCTGTGTGATAGAGTGTTGGTCTGTGTGATAGAGTGTTGGTCTGTGTGATAGAGTGTTGATCTGTGTGATAGAGTGTTGATCTGTGTGATAGAGTGTTGGTCTGTGTGATAGAGTGTTGATCTGTGTGATAGAGTGTTGGTCTGTGTGATAGAGTGTTGATCTGTGTGATAGAGTGTTGATCTGTGTGATAGAGTGTTGATCTGTGTGATAGAGTGTTGGTCTGTGTGATAGAGTGTTGGTCTGTGTGATAGTGTTGGTCTGTGTGATAGAGTGTTGATCTGTGTTGATCTGTGTGATAGAGTGTTGATCTGTGTGATAGTGTTGATCTGTGTGATAGTGTTGATCTGTGTGATAGAGTGTTGGTCTGTGTGATAGAGTGTTGATCTGTGTTGATCTGTGTGATAGAGTGTTGATCTGTGTGATAGTGTTGATCTGTGTGATAGTGTTGATCTGTGTGATAGAGTGTTGGTCTGTGTGATAGTGTTGGTCTGTGTGATATCTGTGTTGATCTGTGTGATAGAGTGTTGATCTGTGTGATAGTGTTGATCTGTGTGATAGAGTGTTGGTCTGTGTGATAGAGTGTTGATCTGTGTTGATCTGTGTGATAGTGTTGATCTGTGTTGATCTGTGTGATAGTGTTGATCTGTGTGATAGAGTGTTGATCTGTGTGATAGAGTGTTGATCTGTGTTGATCTGTGTGATAGTGTTGATCTGTGTTGATCTGTGTGATAGAGTGTTGATCTGTGTCGATCTGTGTTATAGTGTTGATCTGTGTGATAGAGTGTTGATCTGTGTGATAGAGTGTTGATCTGTGTGATAGAGTGTCGATCTGTGTTGATCTGTGTGATAGAGTGTTGATCTGTGTTGATCTGTGTGATAGAGTGTTGATCTGTGTGATAGTGTCGATCTGTGTGATAGAGTGTTGATCTGTGTGATAGTGTCGATCTGTGTGATAGAGTGTTGATCTGTGTGATAGAGTGTTGATCTGTGTTGATCTGTGTGATAGTGTTGATCTGTGTTGATCTGTGTTATAGTGTTGATCTGTGTGATAGAGTGTTGATCTGTGTCGATCTGTGTTATAGTGTTGATCTGTGTGATAGTGTTGATCTGTGTGATAGTGTTGATCTGTGTGATAGAGTGTTGATCTGTGTGATAGAGTGTTGATCTGTGTGATAGAGTGTCGATCTGTGTGATAGAGTGTCGATCTGTGTGATAGAGTGTTGATCTGTGTGATAGAGTGTTGATCTGTGTGATAGAGTGTCGATCTGTGTGATAGAGTGTTGATCTGTGTGATAGTGTTGATCTGTGTGATAGAGTGTTGGTCTGTGTGATAGAGTGTTGATCTGTGTGATAGAGTGTTGATCTGTGTGATAGCGTTGATCTGTGTGATAGAGTGTTGATCTGTGTGATAGAGTGTTGGTCTGTGTGATAGAGTGTTGATCTGTGTGATAGAGTGTTGATCTGTGTTGATCTGTGTGATAGTGTTGATCTGTGTTGATCTGTGTGATAGAGTGTTGATCTGTGTGATAGAGTGTTGGTCTGTGTGATAGTGTCGATCTGTGTGATAGAGTGTTGATCTGTGTGATAGAGTGTTGATCTGTGTGATAGAGTGTTGATCTGTGTCGATCTGTGTTATAGTGTTGATCTGTGTGATAGAGTGTTGATCTGTGTGATAGTGTTGATCTGTGTGATAGAGTGTTGATCTCTGTGATAGAGTGTTGATCTGTGTGATAGAGTGTTGATCTGTGTGATAGAGTGTTGATCTGTGTGATAGAGTGTTGATCTGTGTGATAGAGTGTTGATCTGTGTGATAGAGTGTTGGTCTGTGTGATAGAGTGTCGATCTGTGTGATAGAGTGTTGATCTGTGTGATAGAGTGTCGATCTGTGTGATAGAGTGTTGATCTGTGTGATAGTGTTGATCTGTGTGATAGAGTGTTGATCTGTGTGATAGAGTGTTGATCTGTGTGATAGAGTGTCGATCTGTGTGATAGAGTGTCGATCTGTGTGATAGTGTTGATCTGTGTGATAGAGTGTCGATCTGTGTGATAGAGTGTTGATCTGTGTGATAGTGTTGATCTGTGTGATAGAGTGTTGATCTGTGTGATAGAGTGTCGATCTGTGTGATAGAGTGTTGATCTGTGTGATAGTGTTGATCTGTGTGATAGAGTGTCGATCTGTGTGATAGAGTGTTGATCTGTGTGATAGAGTGTCGATCTGTGTGATAGAGTGTTGATCTGTGTGATAGTGTTGGTCTGTGTGATAGAGTTGATCTGTGTGATAGCGTTGATCTGTGTGATAGTGTTGATCTGTGTGGTAGAGTTGATCTGTGTGATAGCGTTGATCTGTGTGATAGTGTTGATCTGTGTGATAGAGTGTTGATCTGTGTGATAGTGTTGATCTGTGTGATAGAGTGTTGGTCTGTGTGATAGAGTGTTGATCTGTGTGATAGAGTGTCGATCTGTGTGATAGAGTGTTGGTCTGTGTGATAGAGTTGATCTGTGTGATAGAGTGTTGGTCTGTGTGATAGAGTTGATCTGTGTGATAGAGTGTTGGTCTGTGTGATAGAGTTGATCTGTGTGATAGAGTGTTGGTCAGTGTGATAGAGTGTTGGTCTGTGTGATAGAGTGTTGATCTGTGTGATAGCGTTGATCTGTGTGATAGCGTTGATCTGTGTGATAGCGTTGATCTGTGTGATAGTGTTGATCTGTGTTGATCTGTGTGATAGAGTGTTGATCTGTGTGATAGCGTTGATCTGTGTGATAGTGTTGATCTGTGTGATAGAGTGTTGATCTGTGTGATAGTGTTGATCTGTGTGATAGAGTGTTGATCTGTGTGATAGAGTGTTGATCTGTGTGATAGAGTGTTGATCTGTGTGATAGAGTGTTGATCTGTGTGATAGTGTTGATCTGTGTGATAGAGTGTTGATCTGTGTGATAGCATTGATCTGTGTGATAGAGTGTTGATCTGTGTGATAGTGTTGATCTGTGTGATAGTGTTGATCTGTGTGATAGAGTGTTGATCTGTGTGATAGCATTGATCTGTGTGATAGTGTTGATCTGTGTGATAGTGTTGATCTGTGTGATAGTGTTGATCTGTGTGATAGAGTGTTGATCTGTGTGATAGTGTTGATCTGTGTGATAGAGTGTTGGTCAGTGTGATAGAGTGTTGGTCTGTGTGATAGAGTGTTGGTCTGTGTGATAGTGTTGGTCTGTGTGATAGTGTTGGTCTGTGTGATAGAGTGTTGGTCTGTGTGATAGAGTGTTGATCTGTGTGATAGACTGTTGATCTGTGTGATAGAGTGTTGATCTGTGTGATAGAGTGTTGATCTGTGTTGATCTGTGTGCTTGTTGACGTGTCTGAAGATGTGTGTTGCAGCCAGCCAGAAGGCTTTAGTGTGTGAGATTACTAGATTTACCGGGACAATTTAGGACACTGGATCAATACTCCCACACACAAACACACACACACAAACAAAGATACACACACACACACATACAAAGATACACACACAAACAAAGATACACACACACACTGACTCCCTGGTTACCTTGTGGGGCTGTTCTCTTGACTCACATCAGGTCATTGATCCAGCGTTCCTCTAGACTACAGGCTTCTTCACACTCGGGCAGGCAATAGACTGGCAGGCAAAAGACAGTCAACTACTGTGGTGTGGTGTTGCACCATGCCTACTGTACCAGGCAAAAGACAGTCAACTACTGTGGTGTGGTGTTGCACCATGCCTACTGTACCAGGCAAAAGACAGTCAACTACTGTGGTGTAGTGATGCACCATGTCTACTGTACCAGGCAAAAGAGAGGGAGAACAGCTACTACAATATTGGCAGTCAAACAAGAGAGCAACGTTGGATCATGTCATGTGTTTGTGTGTGTGTACGCGCATGTGAGAGAGCGTCCGTACGTGTGTGAATGCATATGTGTGTGTGTGTGTGTGTGTGTGTGTGTGTGTGTGTGTGTGTGTGTGTGTGTGTGTGTGTGTGTGTGTGTGTGTGTGTGTGTATGTGCTCGACCGATGTTCTACACACGCTGGTTACAGCACCTGCAGTGAGAGTCAGTAGGGCCCGCGGTGACCATTAAGAAGAAGTGGGGTTTCTGGCACTGGGTTGCCATGGCGACAAACCCAACGGCATGAGAGTGCCCGCGTTAGGAAGACATAGGGGGATAAAGCTAATGGATAGCCAATCGGGTTGTTAAGCTCCTTTCCTGCAGGGCTCTAGAGAACAGAAGTCTGTATCAGTCTTTGTCATCATGCTGTGGTTGAAGAGGCTTGGAGTAGTTCACTCATCTCTTTTTATTCTTCCTCCCCTCTTCATCCATTCATCTTCCCCCATCCTCTTCTCTCTTTCCACCCCTTCCTGTCTGTGTTTTATGTCTCGTTTTACCTCAGTACATTACCTCAGTACATTTGATTGTTTAGAAAAGGACCATTGTGTGCCAGTAGAACAGCAGTTGCCCCTCAGCTGTGTGTTCAAAATATCATATAATATAAAATGTTATATTTCCCCATACCCAATCAGCCTACAATGTAGAATGCTATTTACTCCCAATACTTGATGCTTCATTTATTTGAGCACCTCTCATTGTGTGGTATCCATTATGTGGACTTTCAAACTAAATAGTCTGGATGCACAATGTAAGTTGTGTTCCATATCTGATCCATATCTGTTACATTGAAACCTTTTTCTGAAGTTACCAAAAGCCACTCTTGAGTTTCTGAATTCATTGCCGTCATTGATGTCTTTTTGCTCTCACTCACTCACTCACTCACTCACTCACTCACTCACTCACTCACTCACTCACTCACTGACTCTCTCACTCACTCACTCACTCACTCACTCACTCACTCACTCACTCACTCACTCACTCACTCACACACACACACACACACACACACACTCACACACACACACACACACACACACACACACACACACACACTTTCCTGTGTCAGACGTGATAGTTATACCAGCGGGGTTGCAGTGGGGCAGGAATGGACAGTTTTAGTTTTTTAGGCTCAGATGCGTTTCAGAAAAATAACTGGTAGGATTTAGTGGAGAAAGTGTGTGCCAGACTGTCTCGGTGGAAATGGTTGCTGTCCTATATAGGAAGGCTTCTGGTAGCCAACAGCTTGGCCACCTACACCCTGTGACACAGACTGATAGTGTCACAGCCAGAGGTTTGATACAGAAGCTTCAAAGGATGCTTGTTCATTTATTCTGGTCAGCACTGGATTCGAGCTGCGGCCTTGTACAGTACCTTCCACTGCAAAAAGGTCGACAGGACCTAGTGGACACTGCCCCAAGGGTCATGGGTTTCCATCTGCAAGCAGCCCAGGGATTGGTATATCATGATGGTCTTAGTGGGATGGAGATAGCGTACACACTGCTGAGGAGGGCGGGTTGGCTGGGCCTGGACATGCAGCTCTTCCTCTTGAGGCTGAAGGGGGTTCATTTGACTGGCCTCACTCTTTTTTCTTTCAGTCTGTCCTTCAAGCTTGACATCCCAGGAAGGCCAGCACACCACCATGGATGTGGTTGTATGAAGAACCACTGTTCCATTAGACCCATCTTACAGTCACAAACGTTGTCTTCAGCCAGCCTGCATTCATGCCTGCTGGGTGAAGGATGCACAAAGCTGGGGTACATGATGTAGAGCAGGGGTGTCAAACTCATTCCATGGAGGGCCTAGTGTCTGCAGGTTTTTGGGTTTTCCTTTCAATTAAGCCCTAGACAACCAGGTGTGGGGAGTTCCTAACTAATTAGTGATGTTAATTCATCAATCAAGTACAAGGGAGGAGCGAAAACCCGCAGACACTCGGCCCTCCGTGGAATGAGTTTGACACCTGTGATGTAGAGCATGAGCAGATCTGTGGAGGAAGCTGGGAGAGAGCTGGGATCCGATCATCCCGCCTGCTTAAACAGGTAGTAACAGAGGTCTCTGAATCCTTCCCAGCAATTTAACGGGCAAATGTGTCCAATAACACAGACGCTGATCAGTGGAAGGAGGGCCAAGATTGTGTTGTGCCTACTCTGAAAGTCACCCCTGCTGCGGGGACGGTGCAGGAGGGTAAAGGGCTGCTTTACCCCATAACACAGCAGTGGGTAGAAATACGATGTACTGTACACTATGTGTGAAGGTGTTGTGTGCGTCCTTCCTGGAAGGAAGGTGGGCCGGTTTGTTTGGATCATCTGCTTCCCTGTAAGGCTGCTGGCGGTCTCCATACAAGCTGCCAGTTGAAACGAACAGCTGACCTCCAATGGAGGATAATGCAGTGATAGCCACTGGTGAGTCTGAGTCGCTAGCTCACTTTTTTTTTTACAATGACCCAAACTGCTGGGCTCGTTTACACTGTTAACCAGCTGGTTCTCTGCCTTGGGGGAGGTCTTGGGGCTGTTTTCACTGTTAACCAGCTGGTTCTCTGCCTTGGGGGAGGTCTTGGGGCTGTTTTCACTGTTAACCAGCTGGTTCTCTGCCTTGGGGGAGGTCTTGGGGCTGTTTTCACTGTTAACCAGCTGGTTCTCTGCCTTGGGGGAGGTCTTGGGGCTGTTTTCACTGTTAACCAGCTGGTCCTCTGCCTTGGGGGAGGTCTTGGGGCTGTTTTCACTGTTAACCAGCTGGTCCTCTGCCTTGGGGGAGGTCTTGGGGCTGTTTTCACTGTTAACCAGCTGGTTCTCTGCCTTGGGGGAGGACTTGGGGCTGTTTTCACTGTTAACCAGCTGGTTCTCTGCCTTGGGGGAGGACTTGGGGCTGTTTTCACTGTTAACCAGCTGGTTCTCTGCCTTGGGGGAGGTCTTGGGGCTGTTTTCACTGATAACCAGCTGGTTCTCTGCCTTGGGGGAGGTCTTGGGGCTGTTTTCACTGTTAACCAGCTGGTCCTCTGCCTTGGGGGAGGTCTTGGGGCTGTTTTCACTGTTAACCAGCTGGTTCTCTGCCTTGGGGGAGGTATTTTCTTCCCGGCTGTTCCTTTTTGGACCTAAGTATTATTGTTTTGCCAGTAGGAGCAACAATAGTAAGCTTTGGTTGAAGCTCAATGTTAAATTTAATATCTTTCATATCTAGGCCAATATGACACCAATGTCGTGCACAACACACTCCCTGCTTCTCTTCATGAGCAGTCCGGTCGCATTAGGAAAAAGTAAAAACAATTACCCCGACCTAGCTTAATATCTAGGTGTCTAAGAGACCATTAGACTTGCCACCTTTCGGACTGAATAATTTTGTATTTTATATTTCTCTGTACTTTGGTGGAGTGGTGGAGTGCTGCAGAGATTGTTGAGATCCTTGTCTCCCATGTCCACAGAAGAACTCTGGAGCTCTTTCAGAGTGATCATCGGGTTCTTGGTCACCTCCTTGACCAAGGCCCTTCTCCCCCGATTGCTCACTTTGTCCGGGCAGCCAGCTCTAGAAAGAGTCTTGGTGGTATAGACAGGTGTGTGCCTTTCCAAATCATGTCCAATCAATTGAATTTACCACAGAAGGACTCCAATCAAGCTGTAGAAACTTCTCAAGGATGATCAATGGAAACAGGATGCACCTGTGCTCAATTTTGAGTCTCATAGCAAAGGGTCTGAATACTTATGTAAATAAGTATAATAATAAAAACCTGCTTTGTCATTATTGTAAATGTGTATTATGGTAGCGTCACCATCTTTATTGCAAAAATACACATAACTTTAACTTCTTATGGTTGCAGTGGCAGTATTGAGTAACTTGGATGAAAGGTGCCCAGAGTAAAAGACCTGCTCCTCAGTCCCAGTTACTAATATATGCATATTATTAGTAGTATTGGATAGAAAACACTCTGAAGTGTCTAAAACGGTTTGAATTATGTCTGTAAGTATAACAGAACTCAAATGGCATGCAAAAACCAAAATCCAAACAGGAAGTGGAAATTCTGAGGCTAGTAGAGTTTCAACCAAGATCCCATTGAAATCACAGCGAGATATGAATGAGTATTCACGTCCTATGGCTTCCACTAGATGTCAACAGTCTGTAGAACTTTGTCTGATGACCCTGCCGTGAAGGGGAGCCGAATGAGAGTAAAATTAGTCACGACTGCCATGAGGTGAACATTCTTTGACCACGCGTGTTCATGTGAGGAGGACCTCCGTTCCATCGCTCATCTGAAGTCAATGTAATTCTCCGGTTGGAACGTTATTCAAGCTGTATGTTAACAACATTCTAAAGATTGATTCAATACATCGTTTGACATGTTTCTACTGTTACGGAACCTTTGGACATTTCGTCAGGTTTTAGTGAACAAGCTTCGTGACTTTGGAATTGTTTACCAAACGCGCTAACCAAAGTAGCTAATTGGACATAAATAACGGACATTATCGAACAAATCAAGCATTTATTGTGGACCTGGGATTCCTGGGAGTGCATTCTGATGAAGATCATCAAAGGTAAGGGAATATTTATCATGTCATTTCTGGTTTCTGTTGACTCCAACATGGCGGCTAATTTGACTATTGTTCTGAGCGCCGTCTCAGATTATTGCATGGTTTGCTCTTTCTGTAAAGTTAAAAAAAAATCTGACATAGCGGTTGCATTAAGGAGAGGTATATCTATAATTCCATGTGTATAACTTGTATTATCATCTCCATTTATGTTGAGTATTTCTGTTGAAACGATGTGGCTATGCAAAATGTAAACACCGATTTTTTTATATAAATATGAACTTTATCAAACAAAACATACATGTATTGTGTAACATGAAGTCCTATGAGTGTCATCTGATGAAGATCATCAAAGGTTAGTGAATAATTTTATCTCTATTTGTGCTTTTTGTGACTGCTATCTTTCACTGGAAAAATGGCTGTGCTTATTGTGGTTTGGTGTGACCTAACATAATCGTTTGTAGTGCTTTCGCTGAAAAGCATATTTTAAATCGGACACTTTGGTGTGATTATAAACAAGATTACCTTTAAAAAAGTATAAGACACATGTATGTCTGAGGAATTTTAATTATGAGATTTCTGTTTTTTGAATTTGGCGCCCTGAACTTTCACTGGCTGTTGTCATATCATCCCGTTAATGGGATTGCAGCCATAAGAAGTTAACCTCTTGACGCTAGGGGTCATATTTTTTTATTTAAATAAAGTTCCCAAGGTAAACGGACTATTTCTCAGGTCCAGATCGTAGAATATGCAAATAATTTACAGATTAGGATAGAAAACACTCCAAAGTTTCCAAAACTGTCAAAATATTGTCTGTGAGTATAACAAAACTGATTTTGCACGCGAAAACCTGAGGAAATATAACCCAGAAGTGATTATTTTTTATTTTTTATCTGTTTCCTGGCCCGTCTTTCTTCCATTTAAAGGGGTATCAACCAGATTCCTTTTCCAATGGCTTCCTCAGGCTGTGACCAGGTTTTAGACATATTTTCAGGCTTTTATTTAGAAAAATTAGCGAGATTTTTCAAAACTAGTTAGGTGTCTTCTGATTAGTTCCTGCACGCGAGAGGGGTAACTCTCCATTTTCTGTCTCTCTTTTATTGAATAGGTTACGGTCCGGTTGAAATATTATCGATTATGTTTGTTAAAAACAACCTGAGGATTGATTATAAAAAACATTTGACATGTTTCTACGAACATTACGGATACTTTTTGGAATTTTCGTCGAACGGAACGAGGCTTTGGTTTTCTGAACATAACGCGCAACCCAAATGGCGTTTTTTTGTTATAAAAGTAATATTTATCGAACAAAAAGAACATTTGTTGTGTAACTGGGAGTCTCGTGAGTACAAACATCCGGAGATTATCAAAGGTAAGTGATTAATTTTATTGCTTTTCTGACTTTCGTGACCATGCTAATTTGGGGCTAGCTGTCGTGGCATTGATTGATACACTCACAAAAGCTTGGATTGCTTTCGCTGCAAAGCATATTTTCAAAATCTGACACGATAGGTGTATTAACAACACGCTAAGCTGTGTTTTGGTATATTTCACTTGTGATTGCATGATTATAAATATTTTTAGTAATATTTTGCGCCCTGCAATTCAGTGGTTGTTTAGGAAAATGACCCCGCTAAAGGGATCCGTAGCGCAGAGAAGTTAAGCTATGTAGTCATTTGATGAGGTAATGAACTGCCCCTTGATCAGGACAGCAATAATAAAACAGGACCATGTTTGCAAAACAAGTGTTTCTGAGCTTGTGAATATTACACAAGGAAAGCAGTTACAGTTACAGAACTCAGGAATGCAGACAGGGTCTATATACTTCTGTATAGAAGTGACTGTGTCAACACACCGTCACCTGTTGTTATGTTGGACACCTACTGACCTCCCCAAAAATATCTTGTGATTTTTCGCTTCTCAATGACATGTATTGCTATATAAAAAGGTATAAGGAAACACAGTCAAGCACCACATTACTACAATACAAAACAGCTTGCTCAGTCAAGCATGATGGTCCTGTGAGCAGGGCCTAAAATTAACACCTGCCACCTGCCAAATGCGGGTTGATTTTTGCGTTGGCGGGTAAGTCTATGTCTATTTTACCAGCCACATTGGCGGGTGGTCAGCACTCGACAGTACGAGCATTTCACTCATATTTGTGAACAAAAATCAGGGGTGCAACTTTGGTTTTAGAAGTGGGGGGGACATAATTATATATATTTTTTTTAATCCAGTCGGATAAACACTCCAAACAGCCAACCCGACCTCTCAGAGGCATCCGCATGGTCCTAAAGCACACAGTTGCCTCATTTTGTATCACATTCCAATGATACAACTGGGAGGTACAAAAATACAATTTCAGAATGTGGGGTGGACATGTCCCCCCTATCCTCAGTGAAAGTTGCACCTCTGAATAAAAAATAGTCAAATATGATCACATTTATAGTCAAATAAATGCTGCAGTAGCTGTTTTCAAAGTATTTCCCCCGTTTTGTTTCATTAACGGGTAAATTAAGTCAAAGACCTGTGAATCCTATAATGTATCGCTCATTCCACGTCACGCTGCAACACTGCCTGTGCTCACGTGAAGAGCTGAGGGAAAGTTTCATTTTTTAGAAGTGCTGCACACAGGCATAACAGTCTGTCTAGTTTACTCGAAACAAAAGTCTACTGAAGTGAGACTTTGTCCTTGTGTTTCTCGGGTATTCACATTGTTTTATTCACAAGCTAGGTTGTTTTTCTATGTTTGAGTTTGAACTGCTAGGGAAGGGAAGACAATGCTTCTACTAGTCAGAGTCAATCTCACTGGCACAGGCATGACTGGAGTGGCATTACCACGGTAACCACCCGCCATTAAATGGGAAAGTAAACATTTTTGTCTCATCTGTAATATTTTGGTTAAAAGACTCAGGTCACAAGAAATTAAATGTAATAATATATCACATTACTTCTTACTAGTAATAAATGTATTGTCTTAGAAACATTACAAAGCATGCTCAACCGTTGTTTTGTGTATTTGTAATTATTTTGTCTGTGGTGGGCATGCTCAAGGGGATGCTGGCAGCAAGGCTGAGGGTTGAGTATGCCTACTACAGGCTGCTGGGGAACCTTAGGCTCTTCATGGGGCCTTCAGGGGGCGTTGTGCTCTGTCAATGAGGAGGGAGATCAGCACTGTAAATACATATTGTGCTAGTTCCAGTTAAACAAATTGAGGCAACTATTTGCATCAGCTTTTTGAGTATTTCCTACATTATATATTTTTACTTTTAGTATTTTACAAACTCTAATATATTAAGTCCAGCATAAATAAATGGCTGAGTTCCAAGTTAATTTGATCAAATTCAGAACTGTTGTACATTTAGATCTACCTAATCTTTCTGATTGGTTACTTTCTGATTAGTTACTTTCTGATTGGTTACTTTCTGATTAGTTACTTTCTGATTGGTTACTTTCTGATTAGTTACTTTCTGATTGGTTACTTTCATTGATCATGTCTTAGTGTTAAACATGGCTTTATGTATTTCATCGCTTCACATGTTTATCCAATTTAGCAGGAATTTTTGAGCTTAATGCTCATTCCACTAGCACTAACTGGAAGTAAAGCTGCAAGCATTGTCGATTCGCTTGATGTATTTGCCTCTGTCAACATCATCTTACTAATGGTGAGAATGGGTGGTCTTATTATTGAATGTCTTGCCTGATGGTTTCATATCCATTCATCATGATCCATTACACCTCATAGCATTCATCATGATCCATTACACCTCATAGCATTCATCATGATCCATTACACCTCATAGCATAACAAACTGTTTGATACTAATATACAAATGTGCTTTTCTTTCTTCAAACATGCAAAAGTATTGTCAAGTTAAAAAACAATGACCCACAATCCTCTGAAAATAGAGCCACATGGCAAGTTGTTGGATGAACTTGAAATTCTTAAGTTAAAAGGAAATATTATGAAAATGTAGTAAGTTGAACACGATTTTCCTTATAGTTGTTTTTACACACAAATAGTTCTTTAGATAATGAATTTATCTAATGTTGAATTCTGTTCTGTTTTTTTGGGGTTGGTTGATTTTGATTCTGACTTTCAGCATGTCACTGACTCCACATACATGATGAAGGCAGCGTTTTAAAGTGGTAAAATAATTGTTCGGATCTGACTGGAAATCACTCCCCTTCATTTTTGGAAAATTACAGTTACTTTTCTTTCCACATTCTCATGGCAACTTTCTCCTTTTTTTTGTCCTCCAAAGCGAGAGAGAAAGGTGTGGGTGGTGTTACGTTCATGGCTGTGCATTTCTATCTAAAGAAACACCTGTTCCCTAGTCGACAAAGTGTGTGTTTCCGTGTTTGTGTTTTATGTGCACACGTCTCCTGATAATCAATGGTAGTCATTCCTCTTCCTCACAGGAAGGTTTCATTCCATCCACCCACACACACCGACAAAACCGTTCATCAATGAACATCTGGGTCGTGATCATGCAATCACACTGTGGGAATCCAATATGAAATCATCTCCACACCGAGAGAGATGTAACGATCATCCTGGGAAGAAGGAGTGGACCAAAACGCAGCGTGGGAAATGTTCATGTTAATTTAATAAATAAACTGAACACTGAAATAACAAAACCACCAAAGAGAGTAAACGAAACAGTCCTGTCTGGTGCAGACACAAAACAGAAAACAACTACCCACAACACACAGGTGGAAAAAAGGCTACCTAGGTATGGTTCTCAATCAGAGACAACGATAGACAGCTGCCTCTGATTGAGACCCACACACGGCCACACACATAGAAATGGAAAACATAGAACAAAACATAGAATGCCCACCCCAACTCACGCCCTGACCAACCAAAATAGAGATGTAAAAAGGATTTCTAAGGTCAGGGCGTGACAAGAGAAAGATAGATAAAAGAGTGAACAAATTAGAAGGGATTTAGAGATAGACAGGGAAAGAAACAAAACAAACTAGAAGGGATTTAGAGATAGACAGGGAAAGAAACAAAACAAACTAGAAGGGATTTAGAGATAGACAGGGAAAGAAACAAAACAAACTACAGTGCAAGAAAGAAAAAGAGAAAACGTTTAATGAGAAAGAAACTACGGTGCTTATCTACGGTGTTATTGACATAGTTGCTGTTTTCACCTTGTCTTTACAAACTACCAAGCTACCAATGTTTTTTATCATGCACTTTGACTCAAGGAGTGTTGTTCCAGATGACAGCCTCTTCCCTATATAGTGCACTACACTCTTCCAAAAGGGTTCTTCGGTTGTCCCATAGGAGAAGCCTTTTTGGTTCCAAGTAGCACTCTTATGGGGAAAGGGTTTTACATGGAACCCAATAGGGTACTACCTTGAACCGAAAAGGGTTCTTCAAAGTGTTCTCCTATGGGGACAGTCGAAGAACCCTTTTAGGTTCTAGATAGCACCTTTTTTTCCTACGAGTGTACTTTTGATCAGATCTGATGTAGTGCACTGTGTAGGGTACATTTTGTGCCATATAATGAGTCAAGATACTTTTAAACTCACTGCTGTAACTTCTCCCAAACATTTCAAATGATAACAGGATGCTCTTTATGAGACAGTCTTAACATGATTGTCTTGTGTCTGGTGTTTATTCCTCTCAACAGATTATATAAATGCATACTTATTAATCATTATCATACTGAGAGAAGAGATGTGTTTTTGCATTATTCATTCTCAAACACATAGAGGAGACAGTCATAAACATCCTTTAAGCTTGACTTGAGCTCTGAATGTGATTTGAAGAGAAAACCCTTATTCCCTGTGATTACGTATTTACTCATCTAGTGAAAAGATGAGGCCTCTCTAATCATTAATGAGCTGTTATGTTCTGGAGTGAAGTGTGAAAGGCATTATGCTTTGTCCCAAATGGCACCCTATTCCCTATACACCCTATTCTGAATACGCACTATTCCCGTTACAGGGCCCATAGGGTTCTAGTCAAAAGTATTGCACTATAAAGGGTATAGGGTGCCTTATTGGACGCAACCATTATGCGTGAGTAAACTGTGTCTCAGTATTGTATCAGTTAAACTCATGATGTGAAGTATTGTATCAGTTAAACTCATGATGTGAAGTATTGTATCAGTTAAACTCATGATGTGAAGTATTGTATCAGTTAAACTGATGATGTCATGATGTCAGACTCATGACTCTCTCTCTCTCTCTCTCTCTCTCTCTCTCTCTCTCTCTCTCTCTCTCTCTCTCTCTCTCTCTCTCTCTCTCTCTCTCTCGGAGTGAGTGCGTGCTTGCCTGCTTGTGTGTGAGTGTTTGAGAGGTCAGTTTAAGAGGATTAAGTACCCTAACCCTCTTCTCTGGGGAACCTTCATGACCTCCAGTCTGAGTGATAGCCCTGGGGTCACCCGACCATGACCTTTGACCTGTATACTATTCTAAACCTCTCAGAGGAACAAAGCCACCCCCGCGCTTCAGCCCCTCACCCCAAAACGGTGTATGTCCCTCTCTCGCTCATGTCATTTCATACAGTGTATGTTTGTGTGTGTAATGCATGTGTTTGGGGTCACAGCTCAAGAGTTTCCCTAGAGGAGCGAGAGGTCAGAGAAGGACGACCTCTGTCAGAGCAGGGTACATAGGTCTGAAATGGCCGACCACTCTCTCCTAATTCTCAGTCTAGATTCTGCTTTTCAAATAGTTTGATCTGAGGTGAATTTATTGGCGAGCTACTCTATACTACTGTATTTCTATACACATTTTGAATAATATGTATAGAAGCTGCCAGAAGCCAGTTGCCAGTATTGAATAAAACTGACAGAAAATACATTATTATCCATTTTTTTCAGCTTCTCTTTGTTTTAGCCAATGTCTGCAGCTGGCCTTGCTGACAGCTTTCTCTTAGCTGTGATATGGTAGTCAAGGTTATTTACTTGGAGCTGAACGCACATCAACACCTTGAGCAGCTTTTTTAAAGAAACACGAAACATGAATGGAGGCTATTCATATCTCATAGAGTATCTATCTCCCTGTGACTGTAGCCCAAAATATATCTCACAGACACCGGGTGAAGACTAGCTCTTTAGATGAGTGGTGTGACTATGGCAACCGTCATCTTCCTCTGCTCTTTTGTCCCAAATGAGGCCAGAATGTTCTCATCTTCTTCAGGCAGTGTTTCCCGCTTGCTGACATCCCTCTCTCTCTCTCTCCTTCTCTCTCTTTCTCTCTGCCTCTCTTTTCTCTCTCCTCTCACTTTCTCTTTCCCTCCCTCTCTCTCTTTCTCCCTACATTATCTGGGAAGCTAATTCATTGCAGCTCGTAAGCAGCAGAATCCATTGTAATTCGCTAGCTACGTTGTTACCTACATTAGCCTGTCTAATTCAAAGAGCAGAACATCGGAACACACACCCCCCCCCCCGCCCTCCTCCTCTCTCCTCAGCTCTTCCTATCTCTACCTGTTGCCTTTCAATGGGAACCATGGAAACAGCGGAACGATTCATCCTTTTAGAAATCCTTTTCTTTGGTAATTTTTATTTTACTGATTCGATAGTCATGATTAGTTTTTCCAAGTGACTCGTTCATTTTAGCCGTTCATTTGACCTGCTGGCCGCAATGAATTCTACAGCAGGATTAATATCCGCTTCTCCTCTCTGGAGACGTGTTCAGACCACTAACTGTCTGTCATGTGCACACAGAGAAAATAGATCATGCTGCTGGCAGCATAGAGAAGAAAAATACATGATGCAAGAATGAATACAATCAATTGATTATTGAATGTTATCGATGGACACAGCTTTGTAGAATCAAAACATACACAGCCTGCCTCTGCTCAACACTCCAACTTGAGAACGAATCGTTTGAGTGGCTGCTGCAGTATGACATTGTGCATATCTCCTTCTCGGCTGTCAAGCAATACCATTTCACCAAGAGTTTTTCACAGTCTAGTCCGGTTGCAGCCACAACTAGACTTCGTTTCAAAGGTATCAATAAATAATACCTTTTGTATGGCTAGCAATCAACAAATGTACATTGTTTGAAGCACCCTTGTCTAAGTCACAGTCACAAATGGCAGCTCCAATAAGCCCCATATGGTTACTTGTAGAATCATTCAGTTAGTTTAGAATCAGTTTTCAGTTTGTCGTTGGCCGGTAGGTGGTTCTGCGGTTCTAGACATTACTGAATGAAATGAACAAAATGAGTCTAAATATTCTTTATTTTGACCGAATGAGTTGAAAAGTTCTTCCTTTATTCCAATAGAGCTCGCTAGCTTGTAGTCCTAATAACCGGGAATGAGTTACCTCTGGCTTGTTCAGTCATTCCGATGGGGGAAATGAATGGGGAAAGAATGGGGTTTGGGATAACTATCAAGTCTGACACAGGAAAGTGTGTGTGTGTGTGTGTGTGTGTGTGTGTGTGTGTGTGTGTGTGTGTGTGTGTGTGTGTGTGTGTGTGTGTGTGTGTGTGTGTGTGTGTGTGTGTGGTGTGTGTATGGCACTGCATGTCTTCTGATTCACCCACATGGACTCTCTTACACCACAATTGTTTGTATTTATGAACTTTCAACAATAATCACAACAGTAAATGGCAAACTATAAAGTCGGAGGTTAACACAGGCTCAGGTGTCACACTGATCTGTTTCACCTGTCCTCGTCATTGTCTCCACCCCCTCCAGGTGTCGCTTGTTTTCCCCAGTGTATTTATCCCTGTGTTTCCTGTCTCTCTGTACCAGTGTATTTATCCCTGTGTTTCCTGTCTCTCTGTGCCAGTGTATTTATCCCTGTGTTTCCTCTCTCTCTGTGCCACAGTATTTATCCCTGTGTTTCCTGTCTCTCTGTACCAGTGTATTTATCCCTGTGTTTCCTGTCTCTCTGGGCCAGTGTATTTATCCCTGTGTTTCCTGTCTCTCTGTACCAGTGTATTTATCCCTGTGTTTCCTGTCTCTCTGTACCAGTGTATTTATCCTTGTGTATTTATCCCAACCAGTGTTTTTTCCCGTACTTCTGCCTTTGCTATTCTCTTTTTTTTTTAAATAGTCCCCCAGTTTTGACCCTTGCCTGTTTCTGGACTATGTACCCGCCTGCCTGACCATTCTGCCTCCCTTGACCACGAGTCTGTCTGCCACTGTGTACCTCCTGGACTCTGATCTGGTTTTGACCTTTTGCCTGTCCACGGCCATTCTCTTGCCTACTCCTTTTGGATTGATAAACATCGTACGACTCCAACCCTCTGCCTCCTGTGTCTGCATCTGGGTCTCGCCTTGTGTCATGATATCAGGAGATGTTGTCAGGTTTTGGCCAAGACTGTTCGGGTTTTGGTCACTAGATGTCCCCATTGCACCTTTTTTGTACCTTTTATTTTTCTTGCTCTAATTATTGTTTGCACCTGTAGGTCATTCCCTTGTTAGTATTTAAACCCTGTGTGTTCCTCAGTTCCTTGCTCAGTGTTTGTAAGTTAGCACCCAGCCCCAGCCTTGTTTTATACAGATATTTCTCTTGTTGGATTTTCCAGAGGTTCTCTGGTTTAGTTCTTGTGTATTATTTGAGTAGTCTTTTGAGGTTTGTTTTTCCCTGCTGTTTTTTACCACTTTGTGGAGTTTCTTTTGTATTTTGGAGGATTTCCATTTTGTGCCTCTTGGCTTTATTTTTGGACATTGTGGATTTAGTTTCTTTGCCTGAAGATTTTGTTCTTTTATTAAACCACCATCTCTAGTACTGCTGTGTCTGCCTCATCTTCTGGGTTCTGACGATTATTAGTGACTGTTTCTCGCACCGGGTCCTGACAGATGTTCTACGTTTTGTTCTATGACATCATATTGGTCAGTTAACATGACCTTTATGAATTTGGTTGTTTTGATGACAAATGCTTCCAAATTCACAAAAAGTGACGTTAACTGATGAAGATTATCCCATAGAACAAAACATATAAGATCTCCTAAGCTGGTGTTTACCACTGACCTTATTTTTGTATTTTTTCTAAAATACAGAAAAAAACATTAAGTTCCCCATAGACTTTGGCCAATGAGCCATGGTGGAGTTAGTGCCTACAAAATGGCCCCATTACTATTCATTTTTATTGACCCTTTGCTAAGCCCCGCCTCAAATTTTTGAGCAACCAAGCCCAGTGCTCCGATGGTAGCAACTGTCGCTAACCGTGCTCGAGTCCCACGCTTCAGACAAAAATCCATGAAAGCCAATGAGGTCAAAGGCAAAAACAGTTTTCATCAAAAAAGTACATGTTTAAATGGCTAACTAATTGAACAATGGTAGCAGGTGGACATGCAACTGTGATTCCTGAAATGCAGAGACTATTTTTTTCATCCTAAATTACACTTTTGTTGCATTGTTTGCTAACTGACTAGATTCATTGCCATTTTAAACATTGCTAATGCTAGCTAGCTAGCCAGCTATTATAACTTGTCCTCTCCAAATCTATGTTAGCTAGCTAAGTTAGCTATATAAGGAATATAACTCTTATCTGCTGTCGACATCAGGATACAATTTGAGAGTACTAGATAGCTCCAAAAGTGGTTAGCTTTGGCTGCATCCTGACAGTGCATTCAGAGCCATCCAGTGGCTAGCCACACTATAATCGTAATTGTATCAGGTTCCTGTGAAGGAATGAAATTGCTTTCACCAGTTTCATATTAGATCCCTGATTACCTCAATCTACCCGTTGCGAACGTGTGTGTGTACGTATGTGTGTCACATCAAGTTACAGAGGTAAATTGCAGTCTGTGTCCGCTGACGGTTACCTAAGGCTCCCAAGCAGGGCGCCTGATCTATCAAAGGACCCCACTTTGATGACGCGATGGATAGTTACCAACTAATGACGACTAAGACTGCTGGCTGCAAGGGCAGGGGGTGGCGTGAGTCTGAAAAACCCTGTCCTATCTGTCTGTCTGAATGATAGCACTTTACCAGTGAAACTGTACTGCAGGTCAATTACAATGAATGCCACAGTCTATATTAGTCATACAGAGAAATCAGTTGGAACCGGATGTCTCGCTTGTGACATACTCTATGACATCAATACACTTGTTATTTGCTGGTATGCTGATGTTGTTGTAACTTGGAATGTTACTGTTCAGCTTGTATGATTTCATTTTGTTCTCACTGCTTTGCTCTTTTGTGGTATGTGCCTGAATAGGTGCATATGCTGTTTTTGTGTGCCTGTGTGTCTGTCTGTCTGTCTGTCTGTGTGTGTGTGTGTGTGTGTGTGTGTGTGTGTGTGTGTGTGTTTGTACACAGAGACAGGGACAAGGACCTGACTATAACCAGCGTTCTGGGTACTGACATGCAGCTAGACAGGTCCTTCCTGTCTGAGAGTAAACCTGCTGGTACTGACACACAGACAGCTAGACAGGTCCTTCCTGTCTGAGACTAAACCTGCTGGTACTGACACACAGACAGCTAGACAGGTCCTTCCTGTCTGAGAGTAAACCTGCTGGTACTGACACACAGACAGCTAGACAGGTCCTTCCTGTCTGAGAGTAAACCTGCTGGTACTGACACACAGCTAGACAGGTCCTTCCTGTCTGAGAGTAAACCTGCTGGTACTGACACACAGACAGCTAGACAGGTCCTTCCTGTCTGAGAGTAAACCTGCTGGTACTGACACACAGCTAGACAGGTCCTTCCTGTCTGAGAGTAAACCTGCTGGTACTGACACACAGCTAGACAGGTCCTTCCTGTCTGAGAGTAAACCTGCTGGTACTGACACACAGACAGCTAGACAGGTCCTTCCTGTCTGAGAGTAAACCTGCTGGTACTGACACACAGACAGCTAGACAGGTCCTTCCTGTCTGAGACTAAACCTGCTGGTACTGACACACAGACAGCTAGACAGGTCCTTCCTGTCTGAGAGTAAACCTGCTGGTACTGACACACAGACAGCTAGACAGGTCCTTCCTGTCTGAGAGTAAACCTGCTGGTACTGACACACAGACAGCTAGACAGGTCCTTCCTGTCTGAAAGTAAACCTGCTGGTACTGACACACAGACAGCTAGACAGGTCCTTCCTGTCTGAGAGTAAACCTGCTGGTACTGACACACAGACAGCTAGACAGGTCCTTCCTGTCTGAGAGTAAACCTGCTGGTACTGACACACAGCTAGACAGGTCCTTCCTGTCTGGGAGTAAACCTGCTGGTACTGACACACAGCTAGACAGGTCCTTCCTGTCTGAGAGTAAACCTGCTGGTACTGACACACAGCTAAACAGGTCCTTCCTGTCTGAGAGTAAACCTGCTGGCACTGACACACACACAGCTAGACAGGTCCTTCCTGTCTGAGAGTAAACCTGCTGGTACTGACACACAGCTAGACAGGTCCTTCCTGTCTGGGAGTAAACCTGCTGGTACTGACACACAGCTAGACAGGTCCTTCCTGTCTGGGAGTAAACCTGCTGGTACCGACACACAGACAGCTAGACAGGTCCTTCCTGTCTGAGAGTAAACCTGCTGGTACTGACACACACACAGCTAGACAGGTCCTTCCTGTCTGAGAGTAAACCTGCTGGTACTGACACACAGACAGCTAGACAGGTCCTTCCTTTCTGAGAGTAAACCTGCTGGTACTGACACACACACAGCTAGACAGGTCCTTCCTGTCTGAGAGTAAACCTGCTGGTACTGACACACAGCTAAACAGGTCCTTCCTGTCTGAGAGTAAACCTGCTGGCACTGACACACACACAGCTAGACAGGTCCTTCCTGTCTGAGAGTAAACCTGCTGGTACTGACACACAGCTAGACAGGTCCTTCCTGTCTGAGAGTAAACCTGCTGGTACTGACACACAGACAGCTAGACAGGTCCTTCCTGTCTGAGAGTAAACCTGCTGGTACTGACACACACACAGCTAAACAGGTCCTTCCTGTCTGGGAGTAAACTTGCTGATGGGAAAGTAGGAAGGAATAGAAAGAAATCTTTTTGAATCGCTATACATTCACTATATTGTCATTAAATATATTCTAGGAAAAACAAGGAGAGGGGATCTCATTTATTCACATTTAAAAACATTGAAGACATTTGAAAACCAAATCATTTCCCTTTTGCTTTCATTAAAGCCTACTGTCTTGTTTTGCTGAATTATGACAATGGTCAACAAACGCATTCCTGCTTGGGTTCAATATTATCATTCTTTGTTAGTCACTTAGTGGGAGCGTTTAGATGGTGGTTGAAGTGTGTGTGTGTTATTACCCTATATACAGTAGCATCTCAGCTGTATGCTGTGCAAATAAGATCCGTCTTATTTACAATCTCATTATTTTACTGTCATGGTGTTGGCCGACTGCTCACTGAATCAATCCCACACACGCACGCACGCACGCACGCACGCACGCACGCACTTACACACGCATCCGCTCATTGTAGATTAGGCAGCTGTTTCTACAGATAAACAAGAGAATGGAGATGAGCTAGAGAACAACAGGTTCTCTCCCCTTCTCTCCTCTCCCCTTTTCTCATCTCCCCTTCTCTCCCATTGTCTCCTCTCCCCTTCTCTCCTCTCCACTCTCTACACCCATCTCACAACAGGTGTCATTTCCTTTATAGGTCAACCTCAATTATCTCTGTCTCCCCCTCTGACAACATGACATGTCATCCCCTTCTCTCCTCCCCCTGCTCTCCTCCCCCTGCTCTCCTCTCCCCTTATCTCGCTATCTCCTCTCCCCTTCTCTCTTCTCCTCTCCCCTTCTCTCTCTCCCTGGTCTCATTTCCTCTTCTCTCCTCTCCTCTCCCCTTCTCTCCTCTCCCTGGTCTCATCTCCTCTCCCCTTCTCTCCTCTCCCTGGTCTCCTCTCCCCTTCTCTCTTCTTCTCTCATCTTATCTCCCCTTATCTCCTGTCCTCTCCTCTTCTCACCCCTTCTCTCCTGTCCTCTCCTTTCCCCTTCTCTCCCCTGCTCTCCTCCCCCTGCTCTCATCTCCCCTTCTCTCCTCTCCATCCCACATCCACTCTACTTCCTCCACTCCCATCCCACCATCTCACAACAGGTGTCATTTCCTTCCACTCATCTTATTATGAGGTCAACCTCACTCTTCCCCTATGCTCTCTTCCTCTGACAACATGTCATCCTCATCTCTCCTTTTCCCTTAATCCAGTAATCCGTCCTCCTCCTCTCCCCCTCCTCCTCTCCATCCCCACTTCTCTAAAGCAACCTCAGGGTTTTTGTGCTCAGTACAGTGTGTGTAACGGCTGCCGACAGTGTGTGTGTGTGTGTGTGTGCGCTCAGCATCCCTCCGCTCATCTCTAGTCGCCCACTCTCTCTGCGCTCTGCATTCACCTCCTCAACCGCCCCAAGCACATCATCCTTTATATCTCTCTCTCTCTCTCTCTCTCTCTCTCTCTCTCTCTCTCTCTCTCTCTCTCTCTCTCTCTCTCTCTCTCTCTCTCTCTCTCTCTCTCTCTCTCTCTCTCTCTCTCTCTCTCTCTCTCTCTCTCTCTCTCTCTCTCTCTCTCTCTCTCTCTCTCTCTCTCTCTCTCTCTCTCTCTCTCTCTCTTTCTCCCCCCCTCTCTGTCTATCTATTCCCCCCCCCTCTCTCTTTATCTCACTCCCTCCTCCTTTTAATGTGCTCCTTTCTCTGTGTGTGTGTGTGTGTGTGTTTGTGTGTGGGGGGGTGTGTTTGTGTGCTGTGCGCGGGTTTGTGTGTGCAGCTGAAGCGGGATGCGCTTGCTTACACAGAGCTGCGTTGAACAGGTGCTCAGTACTTTCAGCCCAGAGAGGAATACTGAGACAAGCTCCAGAGTAGGAACCAGAAAGGGGCTACGCTGCGCTAAAACTAACCCAGGACAATACGCCACTCTGGGGATACACTTGTCCTGAGAGAGACCCTTGGAGAATAAAGTTCTGGAACTGGGTTTACTTTGCTTGACATAATGTGGACATAGAGCTCTATAAAGGGTCTACACTGGCCAGGGAGCTACCCAGGACTGAATAATCTGCCCTTCTCCGCGTGCTTTCTTGGAAGTTCCAGAACAGGATGGACTAACATTGATTTAGAAGTCTGGATGTGCTCCAGAGAGGGACTCAGTGTGACAGACAGCCAGGAGAGAGCTTCCGATCTGGGCTACGCTTACCTGAGTGACTCCTGGCACTCCTTAGAGCTCAGAGAGAAATACCTACTGTACTTTCCTCTCTTTTTCTGTGTGATAGAGAGACAGTGAGGGATTTACCTTTTGCTTCTCATCTTAACATCTCCCCTCAAGGATACCATTCAGGACTGACCTCCCTCTCCCTCCTCTCCTACTCTCCTCCCTCCCCTCTCCTCTTCTCTTCCTCTCTTTTCCCCGTCTCCTCCGTCAGGTGGGAGAGTAAGCTATCTCGCCTGGCTCAGAGGTTGAACCAGAGACCGGGGGATGCTTTGATAAAGGACTTCAGACTGCTGTTCTACACGGGCACCTCACCACGCACCTCTCACAGCCTGGGCAGGTAAGGAAGGAGCCAACACGCGCACACACACACACACACACACACGCATGCACGCACACGCACACACGCAGGTGAATACACACATACACTAACGCACAGATGTACAGACACACACGCAAAGATGCATATGCACATGCACACACACAAATATGCAGATGTACAGACACACACGCAAAGATGCATATGCACATGCACACACACAAATATGCAGATGTGCACACACGTACACACACACACACAAATGATACACTGTATCTGTATCAGTATGCGTATGTGTAGGTGTGGGGTCAGTATGTGTCTGCTGTGCTGCCTGCTGATAAGTGACGTGTTGAACTTGGTGGGTGAGAGATGCAGGCTAGATAAATGCTGGCTGGTAGGCAGATAGTGTATGTTAGGTACTGTATGACTGCTGCTGATGCATCCTGTTTGTTAGAAGGTATAGACTGTTACTTTTTCTGTTTCGCACAAACAGTATTGAGTGAAGCTGGAGTTGTCCTTATCAATTCTGTCTCTCTCCGTGTCTCTCTCTCCCTTTTCTCTCTCTCTCCGTCTCTCTCCGTCTCTCTCTCCCTCTGTTTCTCTCTCTCCCTCTCTCTCTCTCTCTCTCTCTTTCCGACCTTCTTCAGTAACATATTAGACGACTTGACTCATGTTGCTGTTTCTGTATTTTCTCTCTTCATCTTTGTGTTCCTGTCTTTCTCCGTTTCTCTCTTCACTCTCTATCTTCCCCCTTTCTCTCTCTCTCTCTCTCTCTCTCTCTCTCTCTCTCTCTCTCTCTCTCTCTCTCTCTCTCTCTCTCTCTCTCTCTTTCTCTCTCTCTCTCTTTCTCTCTTTCTCTTCTCTCTCTCTTTCTCTCTTTCTCTCTCTGACTCTGACTCTGACTCTCTCTCTCTCTTTCTCTCTCTCTCTCTCTCTCTCTGAATCTGACTCTGACTCTGACTCTCTCTCTCTCTTTCTCTCTCTCTCTCTCTGAATCTGACTCTGACTCTGAGTCTCTCTCTCTCTCTCTCTTTCTCTTTGTCCTTTGTCCTTTGTATGTGTTGCAGTAGACTGTTGTTGGTACTGAGACTAGTACATGCCTGTCTGTTGCTACGCCATCTAGTTCTGTAGGAACTTAGCGATGTTCTGCTCAGATGTTTTATTTGAGGCGGAATCAGCGTTGTGTTTTTTTCTTTGTGGGAGTGATTGAATAATGATGTCGCAGCAGCAACAGCTGAACACAACGTGTTGAAGCATTAACACACCCCCTCGGGAACACACAGTACCTCACCACATCTATCACTCTCTGGACGTATCCCAATACCCGTACTTGCATTGTAAATAGTAGCCTGATTGGCTATGTGAAAAAATATATATTTTATAGTATGGGACATTTCCAAAATTGAGTATGCTTTAAATGCCAGGATGCCATGTTCATTTAGTCTTTTCATCTAGTACAATTCCCTGCATACTGTTGAGGAAGAGAATCGCCTTCTCAGACCCACTTGTGTTTGACAGCAGCTGGTAATCAGAGTAGGGGACGCGCTGTACCAAAATGAACAAATGGCGGGAAAAAAACCAATTGCACATTAGTATGTTGACATTTCTTGCGTACTGCATACATTTCTACTGAACAGTACATTTGAAATAGAATGTAGTATGATTAGCTAGTTCAAATAAAAAGTTGATTACGTTTAGTAAGTAGTGGACGAGACAGTTTTCGGACACAACATATGGCCCTGGTGTAAAGTAGTGTACTCTATAGGGAATAGGGCTCTGGTGTAAAGTAGTGTACTATATAGGGAATAGGGCTCTGGTGTAAAGTAGTATACTATATAGGGAATAGGGTGCTGGTGTAAAGTAGTGTACTATATAGGGAATAGGGCCCTGGTGTAAAGTAGTGTACTATATAGGGAATAGGGCCCTGGTGTAAAGTAGTGTACTATATAGGGAATAGGGCTCTGGTGTAAAGTAGTGTACTATATAGGGAATAGGGCCCTGGTGTAAAGTAGTGTACTATATAGGGAATAGGGCTCTGGTGTAAAGTAGTGTACTATATAGGGAATAGGGTGCCATTTGGGATATATCCACTGATTGACATTGAATTGCTTTTTCAATTTACTCTTTAGAATGTACCACTTTCTCTCTTTATATCTGTTACTCTACCTCTCTTCTATCTGCAGCTTTGTAGTTACTCTACCTCTCTTCTATCTGCAGCTTTGTAGTTACTCTACCTCTCTTCTATCTGCAGCTTTGTAGTTACTATACCTCTCTTCTATCTGCTGCTTTGTAGTTACTATACCTCTCTTCTATCTGCTGCTTTGTAGTTACTCTACCTCTCTTCTATCTGCAGCTTTGTAGTTACTCTACCTCTCTTCTATCTGCAGCGTTGTAGTTACTCTACCTCTCTTCTATCTGCAGCGTTGTAGTTACTGTACCTCTCTTCTATCTGCAGCGTTGTAGTTACTCTACCTCTCTTCTATCTGCTGCTTTGTAGTTACTCTACCTCTGTTCTATCTGCAGCTTTGTAGTTACTATAGCTCTCTTCTATCTGCAGCTTTGTAGTTACTCTACCTCTCTTCTATCTGCAGCTTTGTAGTTACTCTACCTCTCTTCTATCTGCAGCGTTGTAGTTACTATAGCTCTCTTCTATCTGCAGCTTTGTAGTTACTCTACCTCTCTTCTATCTGCTGCTTTGTAGTTACTCTACCTCTCTTCTATCTGCTGCTTTGTAGTTACTATGCATCTCTTCTATCTGCTGCTTTGTAGAGGTAGAGGTAGAGGTAGGGTAGGGTAGAGGTAGAGTAGAGTAGAGGTAGGGTAGGGTAGAGGTAGAGTAGAGGTAGGGTAGAGGTAGGGTAGAGGTAGAGTACAGGTAGGGTAGGGTAGAGTAGAGGTAGGGTAGAAGTAGGGTAGAGGTAGAGTAGAGGTAGAGGTAGAGGTAGGGTAGAGGTAGAGTAGAAGTAGAGGTAGAGGTAGGGTAGGGTAGAAGTAGGGTAGAGGTAGAGGTAGGGTAGAGGTATGGTAGAGTAGAGGTAGGGTAGGGTTGAAGTAGGGTAGAGGTAGGGTAGAGGTAGGGGTAGAGGTAGGGTAGAGGTAGGGTTGAAGTAGGGTAGAGTTAGGAGTAGAGGTAGGGTAGAGATAGAATAAAGGTAGAGTAGAGGTAGAATAGAGGTAGATTAACGGTAGAAAAGAGGTAGAGGTAGAATAGAGGTAGAATTAAGGTAGAGTAGAGGTAGATTAACGGTAGAAAAGAGGTAGAGGTAGAATAGAGGTAGAGGTAGAATAGAGGTAGATTAAAGGTAGAATAGAGATAGAATAGAGGTAGAGGTAGAATAGAGGTAGAGGTAGAATAGAGGTAGAGGTAGAATAGAGGTTGAGGTAGAATAGAGGTTGAGGTAGAATAGAGGTTGAGGTAGAATAGAGGTTGAGGTAGAATAGAGGTTGAGGTAGAATAGAGGTTGAGGTAGAATAGAGGTAGAGGTAGAAAAGAGGTAGATTAAAGGTAGAATAGAGATAGAGGTAGAATAGAGGTAGAGGTAGAAAAGAGGTAGATTAAAGGTAGAATAGAGATAGAATAGAGGTAGAGGTAGAATAGAGGTAGAGGTAGAATAGAGGTAGAGGTAGAAAAGAGGTAGATTAAAGGTAGAATAGAGATAGAATAGAGGTAGAGGTAGAATAGAGGTAGAGGTAGAATAGAGGTAGAGGTAGAATAGAGGTTGAGGTAGAATAGAGGTTGAGGTAGAATAGAGGTTGAGGTAGAATAGAGGTTGAGGTAGAATAGAGGTTGAGGTAGAATAGAGGTAGAGGTAGAAAAGAGGTAGATTAAAGGTAGAATAGAGATAGAGGTAGAATAGAGGTAGAGGTAGAAAAGAGGTAGATTAAAGGTAGAATAGAGATAGAATAGAGGTAGAGGTAGAATAGAGGTAGAGGTAGAATAGAGGTAGAGGTAGAAAAGAGGTAGATTAAAGGTAGAATAGAGATAGAATAGAGGTAGAGGTAGAATAGAGGTAGAGGTAGAATAGAGGTTGAGGTAGAATAGAGGTAGATTAAAGGTAGAATAAAGGTAGAGGTAGATTAAAGGTAGAATAGAGGTAGAATTAAGGTAGAGATAGAATAGAGGTAGATTAAAGGTAGAATAGAGGTATATTAAAGGTAGAATAGAGGTAGATTAAATGTAGAATAGAGGTAGAGGTAGAATAGAGGTAGAATTAAGGTAGAGTAGAGGTAGAATAGAGGTAGATTAAATGTAGAATAGAGGTAGAGGTAGAATAGAGGTAGAATTAAGGTAGAGTAGAGGTAGAAAAGAGGTAGAATAGAGGTAGATTAAAGGTAGAATAGAGGTAGAGGTAGAATAGAGGTAGATTAAAGGTAGAATAGAGGTAGAATAGAGGTAGATTAAAGGTAGAATATAGGTAGACTTAAGGTAGAGTAGAGGTAGATTAAAGGTAGAATAGAGGTAGAATAGAGGTAGCATAGAGGTAGAGGTAGAATAGAGGTAGAATAGAGGTAGATTAAAGGTAGAATAGAGGTAGAATTAAGGTAGAGTAGAGGTAGAATAGAGGTAGATTAACGGTAGAATAGAGGTAGAATTAAGGTAGAGTAGAGGTAGAATAGAGGTAGATTAACGGTAGAATAGAGGTAGAGGTAGAATAGAGGTAGATTAAAGATAGAGGTAGATGTGAAGGTCTACTCAGTGTGATGTACATCACTGATTCCCTGTTCCAGCGTCCTCTCAATAGATAAATGGAGTGATGACACAAACGTTCAATTCACACTTCTGGAAGGACAGAGGTGTATATTCTGTGTTCATTGTGAGTGTGCAAGAGTGCTTTTTGTGGATATTTTTGTTAATTCGCCTCTTAGTGGACAAACACAGACACGCACGCACGCACACACACACACACACACACGCATGCAAGCACACACTCTGTTTAATTCCTGTCTCTTTAGTCTCTGGTGTAATATGTGGTGATATTTCAGGATATTGTCTTTTTTTTTTTGGGGGGGGGGGGGGGATATTCAGTCTTGCCAATAAGGACCTTCACTTGGCTCACTTAAACTTGTTGTCAGCCAATTAATCAATCAATCAGTCAATTAGTTAGTCTCGCTTTATTCAATAGATAGTGCTGAGTGAATAACCAACATTTTGGTTATTTTCCATTTTTTAAACAACTAATTCAACAACAAAAAGCTTATTTCTCTAAAATGTTGTGAACAAATTTGTTAAAATCCTTGTTCGTGAGCATTTCACCTTTGTCAAGATAATCCATCCACCTGATAAGTGCGGCATATCAAGAAGCTGAATAAACAGCATGATTATTACACAGGTGCACCTTGTGCTGACGACAATAAAAGGTCACTCTAAAATGTGCAGTTTCGTCACACAACACAATGCCACAGATGTCTCATGTTTTGAAGGAGCGTGCAATTGGAATACTGACTACAGGAATGTCCACCAGAATTGTTATTGGAGAATTGAATGTTAATTTCCCTACCATAATCCCCCTCCAACGTAATTTAAGAGAATATCGCAGTACGTTCAACGTGCCTCAACCGCAGACCACGTGTAACCACGCCAGCCCCTCCACATCCGGCTTATTCACCTGAGGGACCATCAGAGACCAGCCATCCGGACAGCTGTTGAAACTGAGGAGTATTTTTGTCAGGAATAGTCCTTTTGTAGGGGAAAAAACTCATTCTCAATGTGAAATCCATAGATTAGGCCATAATACATGTATTTCAATTGATTGATTTCCTTATATCAACTGTAACTCAGTAAAATCGTTGAAATTGTAGCATGTGTCGTTTATATTTTTGTTCAATTTAGTTTAAAGAACGACTAAAATAGTTTTGTCAGCTCTATAGAGATGAGAGGATGACTTGGAATTAGATAATAGTCATCAAATAAAACTAATTTAATATACACAACTGAACATAATTGGCCCAGCGTCATCCGGGTTAGTGGAGGGTTTGGCCGGGTGGGGTGGGGGGGGGGCTTTACTTGTCTCATCGTGCTCTAACAATTTGTTATAGCAGGCCGGGCGGGTGTTATAGCAGGCCGGGTGTTACCTCCGACGTGGGAAAAAAAATGGGGTAAAATACAGATTTAAAAAATATATATTAATTAAATAATTGGTCTGCCTGTGTAAATGCAGCCTTTCTATTGTAGAGGTGAAGCATGTTTGTATTCAAGCATCACATCCCTCTGTAGCTATGTATGTAAAATGTATGTATGTATGTATGTATGTATGTATGTATGTAAAAATGTATGTAAAATATCATTCTGTTTTGACAGAGGAAAGTTAAGAATGTGACTGGTTGTCTTGACTCCCTATAGCCTGGCTTCTGTAACAGTGAAGAGATAACAAATAGAGGAACACTCGAATGTTCCTTTTTCATGAATGGATGCTGAAGGGCGCTACACATACCTGCTGAAGGGCGCTACACATACCTGCTGAAGAGCGCTCCACATACCTGCTGAAGAGCGCTCCACATACCTGCTGAAGAGCGCTCCACATACCTGCTGAAGAGCGCTCCACATAGTGGCTGAAGAGCGCTCCACATAGTGGCTGAAGAGCGCTCCACATAGTGGCTGAAGGGCGCTCCACATACCTGCTGAAGAGCGCTCCACATACCTGCTGAAGAGCGCTCCACATAACTGCTGAAGAGCGCTCCACATAGTGGCTGAAGAGCGCTCCACATAGTGGCTGAAGGGCGCTCCACATAGTGGCTGAAGAGCGCTACACATACCTGCTGAAGGGCGCTCCACATACCTGCTGAAGAGCGCTCCACATAACTGCTGAAGAGCGCTCCACATAGTGGCTGAAGAGCGCTCCACATAGTGGCTGAAGGGCGCTCCACATAGTGGCTGAAGAGCGCTCCACATAGTGGCTGAAGAGCGCTCCACATAGTGGCTGAAGAGCGCTCCACATATTGGCTGAAGAGCGCTCCACATAGTGGCTGAAGAGCGCTCCACATAGTGGCTGAAGAGCGCTCCACATAGTGGCTGAAGAGCGCTCCACATAGTGGCTGAAGAGCGCTCCACATAACTGCTGAAGAGCACTCCACATAGTGGCTGAAGAGCGCTCCACATAACTCCTGAAGAGCGCTCCACATAGTGGCTGAAGAGCGCTCCACATACCTGCTGAAGAGCGCTCCACATAACTGCTGAAGAGCACTCCACATAGTGGCTGAAGAGCGCTCCACATAGTGGCTGAAGAGCGCTCCACATAACTCCTGAAGAGCGCTCCACATAGTGGCTGAAGAGCGCTCCACATAGTGGCTGAAGAGCGCTCCACATAGTGACTGAAGAGCGCTCCACATAGTGGCTGAAGAGCGCTCCACATAACTCCTGAAGAGCGCTCCAAATAGTGGCTGAAGAGCGCTCCACATAGTGGCTGAAGAGCGCTCCACATAGTGGCTGAAGGGCGCTCCACATAGTGGCTGAAGAGCGCTCCACATAGTGGCTGAAGAGCGCTCCACATAGTGACTGAAGAGCGCTCCACATAGTGGCTGAAGAGCGCTCCACATAGTGGCTGAAGAGCGCTCCACATAGTGGCTGAAGAGCGCTCCACATACCTGCTGAAGAGCGCTCCACATAGTGGCTGAAGAGCGCTCCACATACCTGCTGAAGAGCGCTCGACATAGTGGCTGAAGAGCGCTCCACATACCTGCTGAAAGGCGCACCACATAGTGGCTGAAGAGCGCTCCACATAGTGGCTGAAGAGCGCTCCACATAGTGGCTGAAGAGCGCTCCACATACCTGCTGAAGAGCGCTCCACATAGTGGCTGAAGAGCGCTCCACATAGTGGCTGAAGAGCGCTCCACATAGTGGCTGAAGAGCGCTCCACATACCTGATGAAGAGCGCTCCACATACCTGATGAAGAGCGCTCCACATACCTGCTGAAGAGCGCTCCACATAGTGGCTGAAGAGCGCTCCACATAACTCCTGAAGAGCGCTCCACATAGTGGCTGAAGAGCGCTCCACATAGTGGCTGAAGAGCGCTCCACATAGTGACTGAAGAGCGCTCCACATAGTGGCTGAAGAGCGCTCCACATAACTCCTGAAGAGCGCTCCAAATAGTGGCTGAAGAGCGCTCCACATAGTGGCTGAAGAGCGCTCCACATAGTGGCTGAAGGGCGCTCCACATAGTGGCTGAAGAGCGCTCCACATAGTGGCTGAAGAGCGCTCCACATAGTGACTGAAGAGCGCTCCACATAGTGGCTGAAGAGCGCTCCACATAGTGGCTGAAGAGCGCTCCACATAGTGGCTGAAGAGCGCTCCACATACCTGCTGAAGAGCGCTCCACATACCTGCTGAAGAGCGCTCCACATAGTGGCTGAAGAGCGCTCCACATACCTGCTGAAGAGCGCTCCACATAGTGGCTGAAGAGCGCTCCACATACCTGCTGAAGAGCGCTCCACATAGTGGCTGAAGAGCGCTCCACATAGTGGCTGAAGAGCGCTCCACATAGTGGCTGAAGAGCGCTCCACATACCTGCTGAAGAGCGCTCCACATAGTGGCTGAAGAGCGCTCCACATAGTGGCTGAAGAGCGCTCCACATAGTGGCTGAAGAGCGCTCCACATACCTGATGAAGAGCGCTCCACATACCTGCTGAAGAGCGCTCCACATAGTGGCTGAAGAGCGCTCCACATACCTGCTGAAGAGCGCTCCACATAGTGGCTGAAGAGCGCTCCACATAGTGGCTGAAGAGCGCTCCACATAGTGGCTGAAGAGCGCTCCACATAGTGGCTGAAGAGCGCTCCACATAGTGGCTGAAGAGCGCTCCACATAGTGGCTGAAGAGCGCTCCACATAGTGGCTGAAGAGCGTTCCACATAGTGGCTGAAGAGCGTTCCACATAGTGGCTGAAGAGCGTTCCACATAGTGGCTGAAGAGCGCTCCACATAGTGGCTGAAGAGCGCTCCACATAGTGGCTGAAGAGCGCTCCACATAGTGGCTGAAGAGCGCTCCACATAGTGGCTGAAGAGCGCTCCACATAGTGGCTGAAGAGCGCTCCACATAGTGGCTGAAGAGCGCTCCACATAGTGGCTGAAGAGCGCTCCACATAGTGGCTGAAGAGCGCTCCACATAGTGGCTGAAGAGCGCTCTACATAGTGGTTGTAGAGCGCTCCACATAGTGGCTGAAGAGCGCTCCACATACCTGCTGAAGAGTGCTCCACATATTGGCTGAAGAGCGCTCCACATACCTGCTGAAGAGCGCTCCACATAGTGGCTGAAGAGCGCTCCACATAGTGGCTGAAGAGCGCTCCACATAGTGGCTGAAGAGCGCTCCACATAGTGACTGAAGAGCGCTCCACATACCTGCTGAAGAGCGCTCCACATAGTGGCTGAAGAGCGCTCCACATAGTGGCTGAAGAGCGCTCCACATAGTGACTGAAGAGCGCTCCACATAGTGGCTGAAGAGCGCTCCACATAGTGGCTGAAGAGCGCTCCACATAACTGCTGAAGAGCACTCCACATAGTGGCTGAAGAGCGCTCCACATAATGGCTGAAGAGCACTCCACATAACTCCTGAAGAGCACTCCACATAACGGCTGAAGAGCGCTCCACATAACTGCTGAAGAGCACTCCACATAGTGGCTGAAGAGCGCTCCACATAACTGCTGAAGAGCACTCCACATAGTGGCTGAAGAGCGCTCCACATAATGGCTGAAGAGCACTCCACATAATGGCTGAAGAGCACTCCACATAACTGCTGAAGAGCGCTCCACATAGTGGCTGAAGAGCGCTCCACATAACTGCTGAAGAGCACTCCACATAATGGCTGAAGAGCGCTCCACATAACTGCTGAAGAGCACTCCACATAGTGGCTGAAGAGCTCTCCACATAGTGGCTGAAGAGCGCTCCACATAGTGGCTGAAGAGCGCTCCACAAGGTGGCTGAAGAGCGCTCCACATAATGACTGAAGAGCGCTCCACATAATGGCTGAAGAGCGCTCCACATAGTGGCTGAAGAGCGCTCCACATAATGACTGAAGAGCGCTCCACATAGTGGCTGAAGAGCGCTCCACATAATGACTGAAGAGCGCTCCACATAGTGGCTGAAGAGCGCTCCACATAGTGGCTGAAGAGCGCTCCACATAGTGGCTGAAGAGCGCTCCACATACCTGCTGAAGAGCGCTCCACATAGTGGCTGAAGAGCACTCCACATAGTGGCTGAAGAGCGCTCCACATAGTGGCTGAAGAGCGCTCCACATAACTGCTGAAGAGCACTCCACATACCTCCTGAAGGGCGCTCCACATACCTCCTGAAGGGCGCTCCACATAGTGGCTGAAGAGCGCTCCACATAGTGGCTTAAGAGCGCTCCACATAGTGGCTGAAGAGCGCTCCACATAGTGGCTGAAGAGCGCTCCACATAGTGGCTGAAGAGCGCTCCACATAGTGGCTGAAGAGCGCTCCACATAACTGCTGAAGAGCGCTCCACATACCTGCTGAAGAGCGCTCCACATAACTGCTGAAGAGCGCTCCACATAGTGGCTGAAGAGCGCTCCACATAACTGCTGAAGAGCGCTCCACATAGTGGCTGAAGAGCGCTCCACATAGTGGCTGAAGAGCGCTCCACATAGTGGCTGAAGAGCACTCCACATACCTGCTGAAGAGCGATCCACATAGTGGCTGAAGAGCGCTCCACATAGTGGCTGAAGGGCGCTCCACATAGTGGCTGAAGAGCGCTCCACATAGTGGCTGAAGAGCGCTCCACATAACTCCTGAAGAGCGCTCCACATAGTGGCTGAAGAGCGCTCCACATAACTGCTGAAGAGCGCTCCACATAGTGGCTGAAGAGCGCTCCACATAGTGGCTGAAGAGCGCTCCACATACCTGCTGAAGAGCGATCCACATAGTGGCTGAAGAGCGCTCCACATAGTGGCTGAAGGGCGCTCCACATAGTGGCTGAAGAGCGCTCCACATAGTGGCTGAAGAGCGCTCCACATAACTCCTGAAGAGCGCTCCACATAGTGGCTGAAGAGCGCTCCACATAGTGGCTGAAGAGCGCTCCACATAGTGGCTGAAGAGCGCTCCACATAGTGGCTGAAGAGCGCTCCACATAGTGGCTGAAGAGCGCTCCACATAGTGGCTGAAGGGCGCTCCACATAGTGGCTGAAGAGCGCTCCACATAGTGGCTGAAGAGCGCTCCACATAGTGGCTGAAGAGCGCTCCACATAGTGGCTGAAGAGCGCTCCACATAGTGGCTGAAGAGCGCTCCACATAGTGGCTGAAGAGCGCTCCACATACCTGCTGAAGAGCGCTCCACATAGTGGCTGAAGAGCGCTCCACATAGTGGCTGAAGAGCGCTCCACATAGTGGCTGAAGAGCGCTCCACATACCTGCTGAAGAGCGCTCCACATACCTGCTGAAGAGCGCTCCACATAACTGCTGAAGAGCGCTCCACATAGTGGCTGAAGAGCGCTCCACATAACTGCTGAAGAGCGCTCCACATAGTGGCTGAAGAGCGCTCCACATAGTGGCTGAAGAGCGCTCCACATAGTGGCTGAAGAGCACTCCACATACCTGCTGAAGAGCGATCCACATAGTGGCTGAAGAGCGCTCCACATAGTGGCTGAAGGGCGCTCCACATAGTGGCTGAAGAGCGCTCCACATAGTGGCTGAAGAGCGCTCCACATAACTCCTGAAGAGCGCTCCACATAGTGGCTGAAGAGCGCTCCACATAACTGCTGAAGAGCGCTCCACATAGTGGCTGAAGAGCGCTCCACATAGTGGCTGAAGAGCGCTCCACATACCTGCTGAAGAGCGATCCACATAGTGGCTGAAGAGCGCTCCACATAGTGGCTGAAGGGCGCTCCACATAGTGGCTGAAGAGCGCTCCACATAGTGGCTGAAGAGCGCTCCACATAGTGGCTGAAGAGCGCTCCACATAACTCCTGAAGAGCGCTCCACATAGTGGCTGAAGAGCGCTCCACATAGTGGCTGAAGAGCGCTCCACATAGTGGCTGAAGAGCGCTCCACATAGTGGCTGAAGAGCGCTCCACATAGTGGCTGAAGGGCGCTCCACATAGTGGCTGAAGAGCGCTCCACATAGTGGCTGAAGAGCGCTCCACATAGTGGCTGAAGAGCGCTCCACATAGTGGCTGAAGAGCGCTCCACATAGTGGCTGAAGAGCGCTCCACATACCTGCTGAAGAGCGCTCCACATAGTGGCTGAAGAGCGCTCCACATAGTGGCTGAAGGGCGCTCCACATAGTGGCTGAAGAGCGCTCCACATAGTGGCTGAAGAGCGCTCCACATAGTGGCTGAAGAGCGCTCCACATAGTGGCTGAAGAGCGCTCCACATAGTGGCTGAAGAGCGCTCCACATACCTGCTGAAGAGCGCTCCACATAGTGGCTGAAGAGCGCTCCACATAGTGGCTGAAGAGCGCTCCACATAGTGGCTGAAGAGCGCTCCACATACCTGCTGAAGAGTGCTCCACATAGTGGCTGAAGAGCGCTCCACATAGTGGCTGAAGAGCGCTCCACATAGTGACTGAAGAGCGCTCCACATAGTGGCTGAAGGGCGCTCCACATAGTGGCTGAAGAGCGCTCCACATAGTGACTGAAGAGCGCTCCACATAGTGACTGAAGGGCGCTCCACATAGTGGCTGAAGAGCGCTCCACATAGTGGCTGAAGGGCGCTCCACATAGTGGCTGAAGAGCGCTCCACATACCACATAATGGAGCTCCTCACTTCTCTCTCACAGCTGAGTGGAGCTTCGCTTTTGCACCAGCATAGATGAACTTGGCAACCAAAAAATCGCTATTGAATCAAATTAAACAAAATTAGGACAAATTATAAGAATCACCTTCATTTGCCAAGTTCGTTTACATAGTCAGAATTTGACTTGATGATATGGTGCTGCTAGTAATAGACAACATTTGGAGACAGAATACAGACTGAGGAATTTATCACCAGCCGTGCACTGTAGTTGTTGGTATTTGTTGTTGTGATGACAAGTTGCATCCTGTAAATGACTTATAATATTTCTACATTATGACACCTTACGTAAGGTGTTAACAAATGTTTTGCTTCAGAATCCAATATTCAACTAAAATCTTTCTACATGTGATTGTGTTGTGATGATTCTATGGTAGAAAACCCATTTCTGTGTTATTATTTCACCACTGTAAAAAAAAATGTCCACCTTTATTTAATGTTTCATGTCCCAGTGTGTACCTCTTTGTCTCTCTTGTCATTTCCCTGAGCGCCAGATTAAATCTGTGCAGCCGATGGGGAAATTAATTTAACGGAGCCTGTGGGTCAACAGTAATTTTTCCAACCGGGCAGAAGTGAGCGAAGCAATCATTTATGGCTGGTCTATCTAGCTGGCCAGAAGGCTTGAGTAATGGTTATTTGGTGTGTTTCTTGGAAATATGATGTGAGGATCATTAGAGATTGTTCAGACATTGCTCTGTCAATACGTTCCTGGAATTAGCGGCCGTTCCATGGCCCAAATCATCCATGTTAGCGTATCATTCAGAGAGAGACTCAGAAATGAACCCTTTTCACCTTTCACTAATACATCTGTCAGTAAGACTCTTCCACTGTCATGGATCTGTTACTCATTAATGTTGTACTGTCTCCGTATTTATCACATGTATAACTGGGTAGAAATGTTCTCAAAGGAAATTGATTATGCACATTTAAATGACGTTTTCCTTCACAGTCCGATGAAGAAAACTGAAGTGCATACGTGTGTTTTTTTTTTTGTCCAAAAATATAATCTAGATGTTTTAACTTGCCCCAGACATGAAGAGCGCCTTGGTATTTTTCTAATATATTTTCCTCCCTCCCTCCTTTAGGAACTTCTGTTCCGTCAGAACCTTCTATTACAAGTGCAGAACCTGAAACTCATCCATTTTCAAACTCATCAGTTTGTACTGTATTTATTGTGTAATTGGGTAGAAATGTTACTGTCCTCAACAGAACTTGCTCTTGCACATTCAAATAACTTTTCTCTCCCTCCCTCCCTTCTCTCCTTCCCTTCTTCAGGAACTATTCTGTCGGCATGACTCAACAGATGCAGAACCTGCAGCTGTCCCATACCAGGAAGTGCTCGGGAGGCCCCGCCTCCCCCAGCGCCGCCAAGCGCCTCTACAGGAACCTATCAGAGAAGCTGAAAGGAGGCCACTCCTCCTTCGAGGACGCCTACTTCTTTGGCCGCGGAGAACGCCACGGTCATCACAAGGGCTCGGTGAGTTGGGGTTGTGTGTCCATGCCATGTTTGTGGGTTTGTTTTCACATCCAAGACATTTTCAGAAAGTTGAAGCTCATTTACTGAATTCCTATACATTTTTAAAGCTATTTGGAGAACAGCAAAAACAAGCATGAGGGACCTCAGCCTTTATCACATTTGTTGCTGTGGCTTCATTCACCCCAGTCCATCTACAAACACATAGCTATACAATTAGCCACTACACAGTAACTCACATCAACTCAGCACTGGGATATAACACTATCATTTAATACATACAGAGGGATCAGTTTGGCAGAAAAAGTATTTTAATAAAAAGTAAACAAATAAGTTTTTTTTGCTTTACAGAACTTTGTTGTTATTGTTGCAGTTTTACAGCAAATTTTCTGCAATTGTACACATTTTGCCATGACTTATGCCATGTTCATATGATATCTGAGTGAGAGTGACTAACAAAATCAATGGGGGCCCCCTGGAGGTCAGGGCCCCTGGGCACGTGTCCTGCGTGCTCGGTCGGTAATTCTGTCTGTCTGTGTGTGTGTGTGTGTGTGTGTGTGTGTGTGTGTGTGTGTGTGTGTGTGTGTGTGTGTGTGTGTGTTTGCCTGTGTGTGTGTGTTTGCCTGTGTGTGTGAGAGATTTCAGTGTGTTCTCACACTGATGTGTCTCAGTCTGATGACATGTCCCATCTGGTTACATCTCACATACAGCTGGTTGTTTACTCATCATTGTAGCTAGATGCTGTAGCTGATGAAGATGCTGTAGCTAGATGATGTAGCTGATGAAGATGCTGTAGCTAGATGCTGTAGCTGATGAAGATGCTGTAGCTAGATGCTGTAGCTGATGAAGATGCTGTAGCTAGATGCTGTAGCTGATGAAGATGCTGTAGCTGATGAAGATGCTGTAGCTAGATGCTGTAGCTGATGAAGATGCTGTAGCTAGATGCTGTAGCTGATGAAGATGCTGTAGCTAGATGCTGTAGCTGATGAAGATGCTGTAGCTAGATGCTGTAGCTGATGAAGATGCTGTAGCTAGATGCTGTAGCTGATGAAGATGCTGTAGCTGATGAAGATGCTGTAGCTAGATGCTGTAGCTGATGAAGATGCTGTAGCTAGATGCTGTAGCTGATGAAGATGCTGTAGCTAGATGCTGTAGCTGATGAAGATGCTGTAGCTAGATGCTGTAGCTAGATGCTGTAGCTGATGAAGATGCTGTAGCTAGATGCTGTAGCTGATGAAGATGCTGTAGCTAGATGCTGTAGCTGATGAAGATGCTGTAGCTAGATGCTGTAGCTGATGAAGATGCTGTAGCTAGATGCTGTAGCTGATGAAGATGCTGTAGCTAGATGCTGTAGCTAGATGCTGTAGCTGATGAAGATGCTGTAGCTAGATGCTGTAGCTGATGAAGATGCTGTAGCTAGATGCTGTAGCTGATGAAGATGCTGTAGCTGATGAAGATGCTGTAGCTAGATGCTGTAGCTGATGAAGATGCTGTAGCTAGATGCTGTAGCTGATGAAGATGCTGTAGCTAGATGCTGTAGCTGATGAAGATGCTGTAGCTAGATGCTGTAGCTGATGAAGATGCTGTAGCTAGATGATGTAGCTGATGAAGATGCTGTAGCTAGATGCTGTAGCTGATGAAGATGCTGTAGCTAGATGCTGTAGCTGATGAAGATGCTGTAGCTAGATGCTGTAGCTGATGAAGATGCTGTAGCTAGATGATGTAGCTGATGAAGATGCTGTAGCTAGATGCTGTAGCTGATGAAGATGGTGTAGCTAGATGCTGTAGCTAGATGCTGTAGCTGATGAAGATGGTGTAGCTAGATGCTGTAGCTGATGAAAATGCCAAATGTCCGTTTGGGATATTACAACAACAAAGAAGTTACTACAAACAAACAAAAACATATTTTTTTGTACCTCTGACATCATCACACGCCAGATAGAACAGAATAATATGTACTGCTGGGTTTTGAACCACGCTGCCTGACGCTCCGTTTGGTCAACAAAACCAAAACAAAGGCGCTGGGGAGAACAGTGGCATTGTTTCCCCTAATTCGGATTCCATCTTTAAATGTTACCGCTTCAGCCCTTTCACTGCAATGGCTACCTCCTTCTCTTCACCTCTCTTCTCTCACGTTCCTTTGTGTCTCTCTCTCTCTCCACTGGTCGTGTTGCAGTTGGTTTCTAAATGTCACTGCTTTTTGGACAGAATGTTCTTACAGGCTTTTCGTTACACACACATGCACACTTGTCATTAGTCCTCCAGGCGTATGTATTTCCATCACACTGAACAATAACCATAGCATTGGCTTAATCACACTCCAATTGATCTGATGTTAACCCACACACACGTTCCGTTCCACCGACACGCTACAATGATAATTGAATGTGAAATGTGTGATATGATATTGATTGAGCCAATCGATCAGAGAGTGTAGGTTTTTTATTCTGGGTGTTGGATCGTGTCAGTGTTCTCTCACTGTGACAGATAGACACTACTGTCCCCATGTAATAATCATACATCTGGCATCTGCTTTTATCCAAAGCCACTTAGTCATGCATGCATAAATGTTTTACGTATGGTTGGTCCTGGGAATCGAACCCACTAGTCTGGCATTGCAAGTGCCATGCTCTACAGAGGACCACCTCTCCTCTCTACGGTCCATCAATCACTCCACTTTGTTGCTTTGTCTGCCCTTGGTTTGGTTAAAGCTCCATTTGTCTATCAGTATAGCTCAGAGCCTATGACTTTCTGGAGCTGTGGGTGAGTGCTGTTGATGACGACAACAATGGGGATTGTCTCCTGACCCCTGTGTGTGTGTCCCCCTCCAGAACATGCAGGGTAGTGAGTGTCTGTTTGAGGCGGTGGAGCAGCAGGATGTAGATGCTGTCCAGATCCTTCTCTACCAGTACACAGCTGAGGAGCTGGCCCTCAACACACCCAACAGCCAAGGGTTAACGCCGCTAGACGTGGCCATCATGACCAACAACACCCCCATAGCCAAACTACTGCTGAAGGCCGGCAGCAAGGAGAGCCCTCACTGTGAGTATTTATTAACCTCTATTTAACTAGGCAAGTTAGTTAAGAACAAATTCTTATTTTCAATAACAGCCTAGGAACAGTTAACAGTGGGTTAACTGCCTTGTTCGGGGGCAGAACGACAGATTTTTACCTTGTCAGCTCAGGGATTCGATCTTGCAACCTTTCGGTTACTAGTCCAACACTCTAACCACTAGGCCACCCCGTATACACTACGTAGGGCTCACTGTGTACACACTAAGTAGGGTATACTAAGTAAACACTATGGAGGGTGCAATGCGAGTACACACTAAGTAATGCAACCCATCATTGAAACCGTTACTTAAAAATACAGGAACCTTGTTCAAGCGTTTTCTTCTCTGAAGCAGTTCCTGCTTAGCCTGGCTGGCGACCCAGCTGGTACCCAGCGAGGGAGAGCTGTGACCCGCTCGTCTGGACTACGTGTGTTGCTATAATATTCACCCAGAAATTGAGAGATTTTTTTATTGGTCCTTTCAAATGTTTTGTTTTCGTCTGGGGTTGAGACCTCTTTTAATGGAAGGGGGCGGTGCTCGGGGGGGGCGGTGCTCGGGGGGGCGGTAATCGGGGTGCGGCGCTCGGGGGGCGGCGCTCGGGGTGCGGTGCTCGGGGGTGCGGTGCTCGGGGGGGGCGGTGCTCGGGGGGGGCGGTGCTCGGGGGGGGCGGTGCTCGGGGGGGGGCGGTGCTCGGGGGGGGCGGTGCTCGGGGGGGGCGGTGCTCGGGGGGGCGGTGCTCGGGGGGGCGGTGCTCGGGGGGGCGGTGCTCGGGGGGGCGGTGCTCGGGGGGGCGGTGCTCGGGGGGGGGCGGTGCTCGGGGGGGGCGGTGCTCGGGGGGGCGGTGCTCGGGGGGGCGGTGCTCGGGGGGGGCGGTGCTCGGGGGGGGCGGTGCTCGGGGGGGCGGCGCTCGGGGGGGCGGCGCTCGGGGGGCGGCGCTCGGGGGGCGGTGTTGGCTGTACAGAACCAGCCAGTTAAAGCCCACTTCGTTATCGATGCATCGTGCTGACATCAAACAGTCTATTCACACTTTGAAGTCAGGAGGACTCTGAGTTTGGTGTCAGCCAGACTACTTTATGCCTTTTTATCCATGGTTTTCTAGTAGGGCTGGCCAATATAGATTTCTTTATTTATTTCTTTGCGATAACTATAAATTATGAGAAAATATTTTGAGGGGGGAGGTGCTAGAACCGGGCGATATGGACAGAAAGTCATAACACGATAAATTTAACTATTTTGCTCGATAACAAATACAACAATCTTTTTTTAATTTTATGGACAGTTACTTTACATTAGCAGCAGAGCTCTAGATTTTTTGTTTCCAGTGCCAAGACAACTGAGATGGTAGCCTATGATTTTAAAGAGTAAGCTGTTTTATCTAACATGTACAGGGAATGCATGATAGATGTTTTGATGTGTAACCTGTCAATATAAGATCCAGAATGATCCGATTTCCTTTTTTGTCTCTTCAGAGAATAGTCCAACATCTTTGTGCGTATTGACCTATAGGTTATATTATTTACCACCTGAGGAAGAAGGAACACAACACTGCTAACTGTAAATATGATATTGTTGCTAGATAGCCATGTATGCTAATTGATTCATCTATGCCTATGGTCCTACACAAACTTTCCAGCGTTAAGCCAAGTCTACTTGATGTACAGTAGGCCTGTTCATTGCAAATGGCGCACTCCGCTCAGCGACAAAACCCTACTAACTACATGCTACTCCGGTTGTAAAGTGGTGCTATGAACTCAATATTATGCAGGGAGAAATACATGAAAGACTCATAGAAAACTGTGACTCTCCTCTCTGTAACTACAACAACAGTAGTTGCTCGGAAAACTGTATTTTTCCCTCAATGGCATTTTGATCAAAGGTCCCTGGTGTTTGTGCTTCTCAGAATGCATCTCTCCGTCCTTGTGCGCACAGTAGGGAGAGGGAGTGAGAGTCAGCATGCTACAGCGAAACAAGGACAGGCAGATACTTTCATAGAAGGAATCATATATTACATAGGCTATTACCGTTGACCAAATAATGTTTATAGAACAATCTACAGGAACGTTGTGTAGTGAAAGTATGCCAAAGCAAAATACTTCGGTAAGAGGAAGGCAATGTTTTTCTTCCCAGCTCTATTTTCTATTCAATACTACTTTAGTGTACTACTACTTTAGTGTAATACTACTTTAATGTACTACTACTTTAGTGTACTACTACTTTAGTGTACTACTACTTTAGTGTACTACTACTTTAGTGTAATACTACTTTAGTGTACTACTACTTTAGAGTACTACTACTTTAGTGTACTACTACTTTAGAGTACTACTACTTTAGTGTAATACTACTTTAGTGTACTACTACTTTATTGTATTACTACTTTAGTGTACTACTACTTTATTGTATTACTACTTTAGTGTTCTACTACTTTAGTGTAATACTACTTTAGTGTACTACTACTTTATTGTATTACTACTTTAGTGTACTACTACTTTAGTGTAATACTACTTTAGTGTATTACTACTGTGCCTTTAGTACTTGAGGTAACCCTAGAGACCGGGGTACACTAGACCTCCCACCCCTCCTCTCTTGAGGTGTCCCTCATGTGTAGGATACAATACAGAATGAGTGGTAGTGCTGTGGTGTGGGTTAGATCTAGACAGGGGCAGTGTTTGTATCTGTGACTCAGCAACGCTCTCAGCTTACTGGGCTTGTATAAGCTCCTTCACTCCCTCCCTCCTCCACTTCCAGCCATCTCTCCATCCATCCCTCCTTCACCTCTCCTAGACAGGTGGTTCTTACCTGGACAGGAAAGCACCTCACAAGCCTTCAGTTTGTGTATTTGTGCGTGTGCGTGTGTGCGTGTGTGTGTGCGTGTGCGTGTGTGTGTGTGTGTGTGTGTGTGCGTCTACTCCGCTCCATGTTAGGGACACGTCTAACTGAGGTGAAGCAGTGGCCACTTCAGAGTCTAACTAACCAAGTCTAGAGGGGCAGCCGCACATCCCCTAACCCTATCCCAGGCCAGAGGATGGGCCACCAGGGCCACCGGGCCTCCCCACCTCCCCACTGAAAAGCCCTGACAAAGTTTGACATTTAATGGTTTAACTTTTCCAATGATGCATGTAATGCCCTGCCAATTATACCTAAGTGATTTATTGTCCTCCGGGGCTGAGAGCGGAGAAAGTGGAGTTTTTATAAACACACACATGCATGCAAGCAGGCACAGACACACACCCCTTACTGTGGTACAAACCGATCCCTGTAAACAAACAGAGGGGTAAGCGCGTTTCTGTTTGTCCTCCTGGGGCTTAATGCTTCAAGTGCCAGGGTTTGACAGACCAGGTATGGAGAGGGTTGGCTGGGTTGGGTGAAGGGGTGGGGTGGGGGGTCTGACAGACCAGGTTTGGAGAGGGTTGGCTGGGTTGGAGGGGTGGGGTGGAGGGGTGGGGGGTCTGACAGACCAGGTATGGAGAGGGTTGCCTGGGTGGGGGGTCTGACAGACCAGGTTTGGAGACGGTTGGCTGGGTTGGGGTGGAGGGGTGGGGTGGAGGGGTGGGGGGTCTGACAGACCAGGTTTGGAGACGGTTGGCTGGGTTGGGGTGGAGGGGTGGGGTGGAGGGGTAGGGGGTCTGACAGACCAGGTTTGGAGACGGTTGGCTGGTTTGGGTGGAGGGGTGGGGGGTCTGACAGACCAGGTTTGGAGACGGTTGGCTGGGTTGGGGTGGTGGGGTGGAGGGGTAGGGGGTCTGACAGACCAGGTTTGGAGACGGTTGGCTGGGTTGGGTGGAGGGGTGGGGGGTCTGACAGACCAGGTTTGGAGACGGTTGGCTGGGTTGGGGTGGAGGGGTGGGGGGTCTGACTAACAGACTGGGTCAGAGAGATCACTCCAGATTCAAGTCGAAATTTGACGTTGTTGCAGGTCACAAGGACATTTGGGAGACGGCCTCAAAACCGTCGACTAGGGGCAAAAAAAATAAAACTCTTAAACCTGTGCCGGGAGCTGGGATTGAAGCCACCTGCGGTCTATGGAGTGGGAGTGCACTGCTTAGACCACTGCACTAGTCATCCACAATGAGTTAGCAAGGTTAATTAACCCAAACCGTAATCCTTCATTTAACCAATCGGAATTAGAAGTATACCCAAAAGTTGTTTCTGTATCCCAAACATGAACCTTTATTTTAACCCAGTCGGAATGAATGCCTTAACTTAACCGTAGAGCTGTTTTTGTGTGCCTAATACGCCTAAAACATCTGTGCCTAAATGAAGGATGTTGCCACTAGGGGCAATGGTGAGCATCGTTAGGCTTGGATATTGCTAAGATGTTGTGGACGGGGGTGGTGAATGGGCGTAATCTGCGAGCTCTGGCCCCGAGGATGGCGTGTTCAATCTCAATGATTGGCACTTGTTTTTGCAACGTTGACATTTGGAGAAACTTCCAAATTTGACGTTTGGAGAAACGTGGAAAAACATCTAATTCTGCAGTGAGACTGTGAGGGCTTGATGGGCGTGGTAGCCCAACCATGGAGCGGGTTGGAGGGTAATTAACGAGTCCCGCCAGGGGACTTTATTTAGGCCCACCGCTCTTCATCCCGCCGTAGAACTGACCTGCCGGCAGACAGGCCAGACAATGAGCCAGTGTGTGAGCTTGTGTGCATGTGCTCACGCGTGTGTGTGTGTGGCTGGATGGACAGCTCTGCATGTTAATTTATAGCCCCATCAATTAACCACAGCCTGCGTCAGGCCTGTCACTCCTGAAGAAGCAGGAAATTGCACCTCGACAAGGCTAATACGGCTGCCACTCTTTTCCACTGCAGACCAGACTCAGGATGTGTCCAAAATTGCACCCTATTCCCTACCTGGTCCCTATTGTTCCTGGTCAAAAGGAGTGCACTTCATAGACGTAGTGCGCCATTTAAAACGTAGCTTCAGACTTAACTCAGACCCAGAGGTAACGAGATGGAAGAATGGAGGGATCACTGGGCTGTTTACTTACTCTGTCGTCCTCTCTCTTTGTCACTCATCATCCCTCTACCCTCACTCCATCCCTCCACCTTCACTCATCATCCCTCTACCCTCACTCCATCCCTCCACCCTCACTCCATCCCTCCACCTTCACTCCATCCCTCCACCTTCACTCATCATCCCTCTACCCTCACTCCATCCCTCCACCCTCACTCCATCCCTCCACCCTCACTCCATCCCTCCACCTTCACTCATCATCCCTCTACCCTCACTCCATCCCTCCACCCTCACTCCATCCCTCCACCTTCACTCCATCCCTCCACCTTCACTCATCATCCCTCTACCCTCACTCCATCCCTCCACCTTCACTCCATCCCTCCACCTTCACTCATCATCCCTCTACCCTCACTCCATCCCTCCACCTTCACTCCATCCCTCCACCTTCACTCCATCCCTCCACCCTCACTCATCATCCCTCTACCCTCACTCCATCCCTCCACCCTCACTCATCATCCCTCTACCCTCACTCCATCCCTCCACCTTCACTCATCATCCCTCTACCCTCACTCCATCCCTCCACCTTCACTCCATCCCTCCACCTTCACTCCATCCCTCCACCTTCACTCATCATCCCTCTACCCTCACTCCATCCCTCCACCCTCACTCCATCCCTCCACCTTCACTCATCATCCCTCTACCCTCACTCCATCCCTCCATCCTCACTCCATCCCTCCACCTTCACTCATCATCCCTCTACCCTCACTCCATCCCTCCACCCTCACTCCATCCCTCCCTCCCCAGGAGGCAGGGGCACGGTGAGAGGACCGTGAAAGAGGGTCTTCTTCTACAGACATGTTTATTTGTTTATGTTGCTGTCATGGTCAATGACAAGAGAGAGAGAGAGAGGAATAGAGATGGAAAGAGAGAGAGAGATGAAGAGAGAGAGGAAGAGAGAGAGAGAGAGAGGAAGAGAGAGAGAGAGAGGAAGAGAGATGGAAAGAGAGAGAGAGAGGAAGAGAGAGAGGAAGAGAGAGAGAGAGGAAGAGAGAGACAGCGAGAGAGAGGAAGAGAGAGAGAGAGAGAGAGAGAGAGAGAGGAAGAAAGAGTCAGAGAGAAAGAGAGAGACAGAGAGAAAGAGAGAGACAGAGAGAAAGAGAGAGAGAGAGACAGAGAGAAAGAGAGAGACGGAGAGGAAGAGAGAAAGAGAGTCTCTTTCTTCCTCTCTCTCTCTCTCTGTCTCTCTCTTTCTCTCTGTCTCTCTTTCTCTCTGTCTCTCTCTTCCTCTTCTCTCTCTCTTCCTCTTCTCTCTCTCTTCCTCTCTGTGGTCTGAATACTCTCCGAATGCACTGTAATATGATACATTATAACTGTATATCTGACATGGTACTTGTCTTCTTTTTAAAGCCCATAACCATGTGTGTGAGGTGTATACTTTTGTTTCAAAGTACAGTTTTTTAAGACTACCAAGAAACAACTATGTGTGACCCTGATTTAGCCCACTGCAGTAAAACCTTGCCTGTGAAAAGGAAAATCTTCCTGTCCTGCAAATGCCAATTCACCCAACCCGCACCGATATATCTAAATGCTTTTGTATTCCTTTAGGCTCGCTCCAGTGTAGGGCGAAGGGCTGTTTATAAGGCAGATGTAAACAGCAGGAAATGACAGATGTTCAGTGGTTTAAACGCGCCGGTTGGAGCGCCATAAGGGGACTACAGCTAGTTTTTATAAATATATATATTTTTTACCACAGAGTCGAGATGAGCCGAATATTCCGCCATTGTGAGCTAGCTAGCTAGAATTGATTTTGGGCATCAATATGGCGGCCACTCTGGCTGAGAACATTCATGACAGTGGTGTGACACGACAGAGAAATGTAGGTGCAACCTATGTCTGTCTGTGTTCTAGTCCTTCTAGAGTGGTAAGGGCAGGAGAACTACAATGGTACGTCTAGAACTTGTCTGTTTTGTGTCTGTGTTCTAGTTGTCAGTGTGGAGAGTCGCGAGGCCCACCTTGGCAGCCTGGTCATCGAGGCAGAGAGGAGGGCAGGGGAGCTGGCTGCCCAGGCCCAGAGAGACGGCCTCAGCCTGGAGGCCTGTGACAAGGACAAGCAGCTCCGAGCCTGGGAGTGGAGGTGCAAGCTCTACAAACGCATGGCGACTGGCTTCCAGCATGCACGTGAGTATCGTGTGTGTTTCTGGAGGGGGGAGGCTGTGTGTGTTTCTGGAAGGGGGGAGGCTGTGTGTGTTTCTGGAGGGGGGAGGCTGTGTGTGTTTCTGGAGGGGGGAGGCTGTGTGTGTTTCTGGAGGGGGGAGGCTGTGTGTGTTTCTGGAGGGGGGAGGCTGTGTGTGTTTCTGGAGGGTGGAGGCTGTGTGTGTTTCTGGAGGGGGGAGGCTGTGTGTGTGGGTCTGTTTTCATTGTTCCTAGTCAGGGACTGGTTTAGACCTGGGACACCAGGTGGGTGCAATTCATTATCAGGTAGAACAGAAAAGCAGGAGGCTCCGGATCTCGTAGGGTCAGAGTTGAATACCTCTGGCTGAAGTAAACGCCATGGTGGAGGAGAGAGTGTTTCTGAAAACATACACCTTTATTCTTTAGAACTGGAGTAAACGTGTTGGTTCTTGTTGTTTGTGTTGTTGGTGTTTTGGTACTTCAGGCTGCCTCTCTTTGTGTGGTTGTCCTGCATTTCCATTCCAGACCATGACAGAGTACCCGAGGACTTGGCTTGTTCAAGGACTACCCACGGTGTTCCATTCAATCTAGTGTAGTATATTGACTTCACAGTGGCAGTATTGAAAGTGACCTGGTATTGGGTTAGTTTGGTGCTCTTCATTGTGGACTATCTATTTTCTAGATCTAGTTCCGTTTTTTGGAAGAGAACAACCAGATTGTAAGAGTGAACCCAACAACCCCAACACGTCTGTAGAACGCACACACACACCTGGGAGGTGTCTGCTCTGACATTGTGTCTATATCAAAGTACATCTGAGTGAGGTTATTATGGCTGGCAAGTGATCCAGACTTCACAGTTACCCTATTCCCTTTATAGCGCACTACTTTGGACCAGGTTGCTATTTGGGACACTGTTACAAACTGGCTGCAGGAAACGGCCAGGATGAATGTTGAGAGAATAGAGGGGAGAGTTTAGAGGGGAGAGTTTAGAGAGGATATAATAGAGGGGAGAGTTTAGAGGGGAGAGTTTAGAGGGGAGAGTTTAGAGAGGATATAATAGAGGGGTGAGAATAGAGGGGAGAGTTTAGAGGGGAGAGTTTAGAGGGGAGAGTTTAGAGGGGAGAGTTTAGAGGGGTGAGTTTAGAGGGGTGAGTTTAGAGGGGTGAGTTTAGAGGGGTGAGTTTAGAGGGGATATAATAGAGGGGTGAGAATAGAGGGGAGAGTTTAGAGGGGATATAATAGAGGGGAGAGTTTAGAGGGGAGAGTTTAGAGGGGAGAGTTTAGAGGGGAGAGTTGAGGGGAGAGAATAGAGGGGAGAGAATAGAGGGGAGAGAATAGAGGGGAGAGAATAGAGGGGAGAGAATAGAGGGGAGAGAATAGAGGGGAGAGTTTAGAGGGCAGAGTTTAGAGGGCAGAGTTTAGAGGGCAGAGTTTAGAGGGCAGAGTTTAGAGGGCAGAGTTTAGAGGGCAGAGTTTAGAGGGCAGAGTTTAGAGGGCAGAGTTTAGAGGGCAGAGTTTAGAGGGCAGAGTTTAGAGGGCAGAGTTTAGAGGGGAGAGTTTAGAGGGGATATAATAGAGAGGATATAATAGAGGGGAGAGAATAGAGGGGAGGGTTTAGAGGGGAGAGTTTAGAGAGGATATAATAGAGGGGAGAGTTTAGAGGGGAGAGTTTAGAGGGGAGAGTTTAGAGGGGAGAGTTTAGAGGGGAGAGTTTAGAGGGGAGAGTTTAGAGGGGAGAGTTTAGAGGGGATATAATAGAGGGGATATAATAGAGGGGATATAATAGAGGGGATATAATAGAGGGGATATAATAGAGGGGATATAATAGAGGGGATAGAATAGAGGGGATAGAATAGAGGGGAGAGAATAGAGGGGAGAGTTTAGAGGGGAGAGTTTAGAGGGGAGAGTTTAGAGGGGAGAGTTTAGAGGGGAGAGAATAGAGGGGAGGGTTTAGAGGGGAGAGTTTAGAGAGGATATAATAGAGGGGAGAGTTTAGAGGGGAGAGATTAGAGAGGATATAATAGAGGGGAGAGTTTAGAGGGGAGAGTTTAGACTGGTCCCACCTTGAAGCCTGGTTCCTCTCAACCAGGTACAGCCAGAAGAAGACTGGCCCCACCTTGAAGCCTGGTTCCTCTCAACCAGGTACAGCCAGAAGAGGACTGGCCACCCTTCAGAGCCTGGTTCCTCTCTAGGTTTCTTCGTAGGTTCCTGCCTTTCTAGGGATTTTTCCTAGCCACTGTTTCTGCTTTTGCATTGCTTGCTGTTTGGGGTTTTAGGCTGCGCATCTGTAAAGCACTTTGTGACAACTTAAAAGGGCTTTCTAAAATGTGATGTGATTTGATTTTGATTTGTAGGTGTGCCAGAGCCCCCGTCTGCAGTGCGTCTCAGTGTAACCAGTAGCTCCTCTCTCACGGTCACGTTCCAGGAGCCCCGCTGCCTCAACTCTGCTGTGGTCACCAAGCACAGAGGTACACACACACACACACACACATAGACACACACACACAGACACACACACATTAAAGGAGCAGCAATGTAGAAAGGAAACTAAATGGGTAGGAACAAATAAATTATTGTTCCCTTAATTTGTTACTATCTGCCTCTATTGTATCTCTCTCTCTGTCTCTCTCTCTGTCTCTTATCTGTTTCTGTCTCTCTCCCTCTCTCTCAATTCAATTTAAATTGAAGGTCTCTCTCTCTCAATTCAATTTAAATTGAAGGTATTTCTCCCTCTGTCTCTCTGTCTCTCTCTCTCTCTCTGTCTCTCTCTCTCTCTCTTTCTCTTTTTGTCTCTGTGTCTCTCTCATCTGTTTCTAACCTCTGTACCCCCTCTGTCTGTCATCTCACTAACCTGTCTCCCTCTAGCCCTATGGGATGACAGTAAATCTATTCCCCATGCCATGACTGGTATTGGCTTATTCCCCTCCCTCCCCCCCTCCCTCCCTCCCTCCCTTCTAGCTACAATTACAGGCCAAAGAATAGAGAGCCCAGCAGAGAGAGATCAGTGTATTGACCTGGAAAGGGCTGGTCATTTGGGACTAATAGGCTTCTGTAGCGTGTATGTTACAGCAGGCTATTGTAATGGTTTATAGTGGTGCTGCTGTCTACTCAGCAAGGCTACAGGTGTACAAGTCTTTACGTGCCGTTTAGAAGTTCTGTGTCAAGAGAGAAAATAGACTGGGCAGAGAGAGAGAGAAAATAGACTGGGCAGAGAGAGAGAGAAAATAGACTGGGCAGAGAGAGAGAGAAAATAGACTGGGCAGAGAGAGAGAGAAAATAGACTGGGCAGAGAGAGAGAGAAAATAGACTGGGCAGAGAGAGAGAGAAAATAGACTGGGCAGAGAGAGAGAGAAAATAGACTGGGCAGAGAGAGAGAGAAAATAGACTGGGCAGAGAGAGAGAGAAAATAGACTGGGCAGAGAGAGAGAGAAAATAGACTGGGCAGAGAGAGAGAGAAAATAGACTGGGCAGAGAGAGAGAGAAAATAGACTGGGCAGAGAGAGAGAGAGAGAGAGAGAGAAAATAGACTGGGCAGAGAGAGAGAGAGAGAGAGAGAGAGAGAAAATAGACTGGGCAGAGAGAGAGAGAGAGAGAGAGAGAGAGAGAAAATAGACTGGGCAGAGAGAGAGAGAGAGAGAGAGAGAGAGAAAATAGACTGGGCAGAGAGAGAGAGAGAGAGAGAGAGAGAGAGAGAGAAAATAGACTGGGCAGAGAGAGAGAGAGAGAGAGAGAAAATAGACTGGGCAGAGAGAGAGAGAAAATAGACTGGGCAGAGAGAGAGAGAAAATAGACTGGGCAGAGAGAGAGAGAAAATAGACTGGGCAGAGAGAGAGAGAAAATAGACTGGGCAGAGAGAGAGAGAAAATAGACTGGGCAGAGAGAGAGAGAAAATAGACTGGGCAGAGAGAGAGAGAAAATAGACTGGGCAGAGAGAGAGAGAAAATAGACTGGGCAGAGAGAGAGAGAAAATAGACTGGGCAGAGAGAGAGAGAAAATAGACTGGGCAGAGAGAGAGAGAAAATAGACTGGGCAGAGAGAGAGAGAGAGAGAGAGAGAGAGAGAGAGAGAGAGACATGGCTCTCGAGAGAAGACAGGCTATGTGCACACTGCCCACAAAATGAGGTGGAAACTGAGCTGCACTTCCTAACCTCCTGCCCAATGTATGACCATATTAGAGACACATATTTCCCTCAGATTACACAGATCTACAAAGAATTTGAAAACAAACACGATTTTGATAAACTCCCATATCTACTGGGTGATATAACACAGTGTGACATCAAAGCAGCAAGATGTGTGACCTGTTGCCACAAGAAAAGGGCAACCAGTGAAGTACAAACACCATTGTCAATACAATCCACATTGTAATGTTTACTGTTAATTGTTTTATTGTTTATTTCACTTTTGCATATTATCTACTTCACTTGCTTTGGCAATGTAAACATATGTTTCCCATGACAATAAAGCCCTTAAATTGAAATGGAATTGAATTGAGAGCGACAGAGAGAAAGAGAGAGAGGGAAAGCGAGGGACACCACACGCCTCAAGGCATTAGTAGTCCAATGAGAAGGTTAATAGTGTAATACACAGCACCAGGGGTCCTATTGATTTATTATAAGGAGAGAGGACACACACACACACACACACGCACACACACACGCACGCACACACACACACACACGCGCACACACACACACACTTACGCACACACACACGCGCACACACACACACACACACACACACTTACGCACACACACACGCACACACGCACACACACACACACTCACATACTCACACATGCACGCACACACACATACAGCCTGTGGTGTTAATGTCTGTGAGTATTTGTAATATTGACTGTGTGTGTGTGTGTGTGTGTGTGTGTGTGTGTTATTACAGTGGAGTGGAGCTGTCTAAAGGACTTTTCCATGCTGGCTGGAGACATGGTGTTGGAAAATCTACAGACACTCAAGTGTACCATCAACGGCCTTACCATGGTAAGTAATGAAGTAACACAAAGAGAGAGAGAGGAGCAGAGAGAGAGAGGAGCAGAGAGAGAGAGAAGCAGAGAGAGAGAGGAAGATAGAGAGAGAAAAGGAACAAAGAGAGAGAAGAGATAAAAAGTGGGAGAGAGAAGGAGCACAGAAAGAGAGAGCGAGAGGAGCGCAGAGAGAGAGAGGAGCGCAGAGAGAGAGAGGAGCGCAGAGAGAGAGAGGAGCGCAGAGAGAGAGAGGGGCGCAGAGAGAGAGAGGGGCGCAGAGAGAGAGAGAGAGAGGAGCAGAGAGAGAGAGAGAGAGAGGAGCAGAGAGAGAGAGAGAGAGAGGAGCAGAGAGAGAGAGAGAGAGAGGAGCAGAGAGAGAGAGAGAGAGAGGAGCAGAGAGAGAGAGAGAGAGAGGAGCAGAGAGAGAGAGGAGCACAGAGAGAGAGGAGCGCAGAGAGAGAGAGGAGCAGAGAGAGAGAGAGGAGCGCAGAGAGAGAGAGGATCAGAGAGAGAGAGGAGCAGAGAGAGAGAGGAGCGCAGAGAGAGAGAGGAGCGCAGAGAGAGAGAGAAGAGCAGAGAGAGAGAGGATCAGAGAGAGACAGAGGAGTGCAGAGAGAGAGTGGAGCAGAGAGAGAGAGGAGCGCAGAGAGAGAGAGGAGCGCAGAGAGAGAGGAGCGCAGAGAGAGAGAGAGGAGCGCAGAGAGAGAGAGGAGCGCAGAGAGAGAGAGAGAGGAGCGCAGAGAGAGAGAGAGGAGCGCAGAGAGAGAGAGAGGAGCGCAGAGAGAGAGAGAGGAGCGCAGAGAGAGAGGATCAGAGAGAGAGAGGAGCGCAGAGAGAGAGAGGAGCGCAGAGAGAGAGAGGAGCAGAGAGAGAGAGGAGCAGAGAGAGAGAGGAGCGCAGAGAGAGAGAGGAGCGCAGAGAGAGAGAGAGGATCAGAGAGAGAGAGAGGAGCAGAGAGAGAGAGAGAGAGGAGCGCAGAGAGAGAGAGGATCAGAGAGAAAGAGGAGGGCAGAGAGAGAGAGGATCAGAGAGAGAGAGGAGTGTACAGTAATTGATTGGGTGAGTAAAGGAGAAGTGTGTGATGGAGGGCGGAAGTAAAGGAGTGTGTAAATTTCGGTGCTGTGCTCATCTTTAATCTGCTTTAACTGTCTTCTTCGGGTTAGTACTTACTGTGTGTGTGTGTGTGTGTGTGTTCCAGGGGAGGCTGTACTATGTCCAAGTGTCAGCCTACAACATGAAGGGTTGGGGTCCACCTCAGTCAACTCTACCCCCCTCCGCTTCACCCTCCAGTGAGTCCATTACTTTATTATGTTTAAATCTAAACTTTCTTGACTCTACCTTCATCCTAAATTGTAGAATCGGTCTAGAACCTTCTGCTGTAAAAACCGCAGATAAACTCAGATGGGTTTTTTTCTAGAAGATTACAAGACATGTGTCACGTAGTGTCATGTTCACAAAGCCTGCTATGACAGTTTCCATCACAAAGCCTGCTATGACAGTTTTAATCACAAAGCCTGCTATGACAGTTTCCATCACAAAGCCTGCTATGACAGTTTCCATCACAAAGCCTGCTATGACAGTTTGCATCACAAAGCCTGCTATGACAGTTTTAATCACAAAGCCTGCTATGACAGTTTCCATCACAAAGCCTGCTATGACAGTTTTAATCACAAAGCCTGCTATGACAGTTTCCACCACAAAGCCTGCTATGACAGTTTCCATCACAAAGCCTGCTATGGCAGTTTCCACCACAAAGCCTGCTATGACAGTTTCCATCACAAAGCCTGCTATGACAGTTTTAATCACAAAGCCTGCTATGACAGATTCCACCACAAAGCCTGCTATGACAGTTTCCATCACAAAGCCTGCTATGACAGATTCCACCACAATGCCTGCTATGACAGATTCCACCACAAAGCCTGCTATGACAGTTTCCACCACAAAGCCTGCTATGACAGTTTTAATCACAAAGTCTGCTATGACAGTTTCCATCACAAGCCTGCTATGACAGTTTCCATCACAAAGCCTGCTATGACAGTTTCCATCACAAAGCCTGCTATGACAGTTTCCATCACAAAGCCTGCTATGACAGTTTCCATCACAAAGCCTGCTATGACAGTTTCCATCACAACGCCTGTTATGACAGTTTTAATCACAACGCCTGCTATGACAGTTTTAATCACAAAGCCTGCTATGACAGTTTTAATCACAAAGCCTGCTATGACAGTTTTAATCACAAAGCCTGCTATGACAGTTTTAATCACAAAGCCTACTATGACAGTTTTAATCACAAAGCCTGCTATGACATTTTCCACCACAAAGCCTGCTATGTGTCACGATCGTGTGGCGGATTGACGGACCAAAATGCAGCTGTTGGAAAATAAGCCATCTTCTTTATTTAACAACACGAAGATGAACACGACACAAAACTCTATACAAACAACAAAACAACAAAACGACCGTGAAGCTACAAACGTTGTGCACATACAGACAGGCTACAAACGTTCTTACATAGACAATTACCCACAATCAATGAGAGCCTATGGCTACCCTAAATAAGGCTCCCAATCAGAGACAACCAAAATCAGCTGTCTCTAATTGGGAACTCATTCAGGTAACCATAGACTCTCCTAGATAACTAACCAACATAGACAACGCTAGACATATACACTCAACACAAAACCATCTACTACACCCCATAACCCCTTTACCAAATAAACACCCAAAACCAACAAAACATAAACATTACCCATGTCACACCCTGACCTAACTAAAATAATAAAGAAAACAAAGAATAATAAGGCCAGGGCGTGACATAACCCCCCCCTTGAGGCGCGAACTCCGGGCGCACCATACACAGTCTAGGGGAGGGTCTGGGTGGGCTCCCCTCCACGGTGGCGGCTCCGGCTCTGGTCGTAGTCCCCACGTCACCACAGTACCTAACCACCTCCTAGGCTTCCTCCAAACGACCCCCCTCCACATTAACCCCATTGCATTAAGGGGGAGTTCCGGACTAAGGGACAGCTCCGGACTAAGAACCAGTACCAGGGTAAGGGGCAGTACCAGGGTCAGGGGCAGTACCAGGGTAAGGGGCAGCACCAGGGTAAGGGGCAGCACCAGGGTAAGGGGCAGCACCAGGGTAAGGGGCAGCTCCAGGGTAAGGGGCAGCTCCAGGGTAAGGGGCAGCTCCGGACTGAGGAATGGCAGCTCCGGACTGAGGGACTGCAGCTCCGGACTGAGGGACTGCAGCTCCGGACTGAGGGACGGCCCATGGCTGGCTGACAGATCTGGCTGCTCATGGCTGGCTAACGGATCTGGCTGCTCATGGCTGGCTAACTGATCTGGCTGCTCATGGCTGGCTGACGGATCTGGCTGCTCATGGCTGGCTGACGGATCTGGCTGCTCATGGCTGGCTGACGGATCTGGCTGCTCATGGCTGGCTGACGGATCTGGCTGCTCATGGCTGGCTGACGGATCTGGCTGCTCATGGCTGGCTGACGGATCTGGCTGCTCATGGCTGGCTGACGGATCTGGCTGCTCATGGCTAGCTGACGGATCTGGCTGCTCATGGCTAGCTGACGGATCTGGCTGCTCATGGCTAGCTGACGGATCTGGCTGCTCATGGCTAGCTGACGGATCTGGCTGCTCATGGCTAGCTGACGGATCTGGCTGCTCATGGCTAGCTAACGGATCTGGCTGCTCATGGCTAGCTGACGGATCTGGCTGCTCATGGCTAGCTAACGGATCTGGCTGCTCATGGCTGGCTGACGGATCTGGCTGCTCATGGCTGGCTGACTGATCTGGCTGCTCCTGTCTGGTTGGCGGCTCTGGCAGATCCTGTCTGGTTGGCGGCTCTGGCAGATCCTGTCTGGTTGGCGGCTCTGGCAGATCCTGTCTGACGGACGGCTCTAGCGACTCCTGTCTGGCTGGCGGCTCTAGCGGCTCCTGTCTGGCGGACGGCTCAGTGGGCTCATGGCAGACGGGCGGTTTTGCAGGCTCATGGCAGACGGGCGGCTTTGCAGGCTCATTGCAGATGGATGGCTCAGATGGCGCTGGGGAGACGGATGGCTCAGATGGCGCTGGGGAGACGGATGGCTCAGATGGCGCTTGGCAGACGGGCAGTACAGTCATTGCTGTGCAGACGGCAGACTCCTGCCGGCTGAGGCGCACTGTAGGCCTGGTGCGTGGTGCCGGGACTGGTGGCACCGGGCTGGGGACACGCATCTCAGGGCTAGTGCGGGGAGCAGCAACAGGACGCACAGGACTCTGGGGACACACAGGAGGCTTGGTGCGTGGTTTAGACACTGGTGGTAAAGGGCTGGAGACACGCACCATATAGCTAGTGCGTGGAGGAGGCACTGGTGGTACTGGATTGGGGCGGGGAGGTGGCGCCGGAAATACCGGACCGTGCAGGCGTACTGGCTCCCTTGAACGCCGAGCCTGCCCAACCTTACCTGGTTTTATGCTCCCCGTCGCCTGACCAGTGCGGGGAGGTGGAATGACCCGCACCGGCCTATGTAGGCGAACCGGGGACACCATGCGTAAGGCTGGTGCCATGTACGCCGGCCCGAGGAGACGCACTGGTGACCAGATGCGTTGGGCCGGCTTCATGACATACGGCTCAACGCTCAGTCTAGCCCGGCCGATACGTGGAGCTGAAATGTACCGAACCGGGCTATGCACGCGTACAGGAGACACCGTGCGCTCTACTGCGTAACACGGTGTCTGCCCGTACTCCCGCTCTCCACGGTAAGTACAGGGAGTAGGCGCAGGTTTCCTACCTGACTTCGCCACACTCCCTTTAAGGCCCCCCCCAAGAAATTTTTGGGTTGTACTCACGGGTCTCCAGCCTTGTCTCCGTGCTGCCTCCTCATATCGCCTCCTCTCGGCTTTCGCTGCCTCCAGCTCTTCACGAGGGAGGCGATACTCTCCAGGTTGATCCCAATGTCCATCTCTTTCCAATTCGTCCTCCCAACTCCAGAGATCCTGTGTAGGTAGGTCCTGTTGCCGCCTTCCATGCCGCTTGGTCCTATGGTGGGTAATTCTGTCACGATCGTGTGGCGGATTAACGGACCAAAATGCAGCAGTTGGAAAATATGCCATCTTCTTTTATTATACCACGAAGATGAACACGACACAAAAACACTTTAACAAAACAACAAAATAACAAAACGACCGTGAAGCTACAAACGTTGTGCACAAACAAACAGGCTACAAACGTTCTTACATAGACAATTACCCACAATCAATGAGAGCCTATGGCTACCCTAAATAAGGCTCCCAATCAGAGACAACCGAAATCAGCTGTCTCTAATTGGGAACTCATTCAGGTAACCATAGACTCTCCTAGATAACTAACCAACATAGACAACGCTAGACATATACACTCAACACAAAACCATCTACTACACCCCATAACCCCTTTACCAAATAAACACCCAAAACCAACAAAACATAAACATTACCCATGTCACACCCTGACCTAACTAAAATAATAAAGAAAACAAAGAATAATAAGGCCAGGGCGTGACACTATGACAGTTTACATCACAAAGCCTGCTATGGCAGTTTCCACCACAAAGCCTGCTATGACAGTTTCCACCACAAAGCCTGCTATGACAGTTTTCATCACAAAGCCTGCTATGACAGTTTTCATCACAAAGCCTGCTATGACAGTTTTCATCAACTCCGTCATTCAGTCGGATTGAAACCGATACATGTTTTACTTCCTGTCTTTTACTTTGAGAATTAGTGATGGGGAAACATCAATCCAGTAGAGTATTGCAATATTATATTGATTCTTGGAGTCCAAGTATCGATTCTCTAATAATTGTTAGGAATAAATTATATTATTGCATTTTTCTGCGAGGTAATTAACGTTAGGTAGCACAAGTTGGCTGTACCTGCACTAAAACGCTAGGTAATTAACGTTAGGTAGCACAAGTTGGCTGTACCTGCGCCAAAACGCTAGGTAATTAACGTTAGGTAGCACAAGTTGGCTGTACCTGCGCCAAAACGCTAGGTAATTAACGTTAGGTAGCACAAGTTGGCTGTACCTGCGCCAAAACGCTAGGTAATTAACGTTAGGTAGCACAAGTTGGCTGTACCTGCGCCAAAACGCTAGGTAATTAACGTTAGGTAGCACAAGTTGGCTGTACCTGCGCCAAAACGCTAGGTAATTAACGTTAGGTAGCACAAGTTGGCTGTACCTGCGCCAAAACGCTAGGTAATTAACGTTAGGTAGCACAAGTTGGCTGTACCTGCGCCAAAACGCTAGGTAATTAACGTTAGGTAGCACAAGTTGGCTGTACCTGCGCCAAAACGCCGGTGTTTCCTCTTCTCTAGTTTGTTCTCCATCTTCTTTTTAAATGGTGAGCCAACAGTTTTTTAACACTTTTATTTCCATGACTGATCAAAATGTGTTTCCTCATGGCTCCATCTTGTCCCTCTGCAGCAGACATAGTCAGCAATATGTTTGGAGCATCGAATCGCAGTATCAAATCAGCACCTAAGTATTTTATTTACTTAGGCAAGTCAGTTAAGAACAAATTCTTATTTTCAATGACGGCTTAGGAACAGTGGGTTAACTGCCTTGTTCAGGGGCAGAACGACAGATTTTTACCTTGTCAGCTCAGGGATTTGATCTTGCAACCTTTCGGTTACTAGTCCAACGCTCTAACCATTAGGCTACCTGCCGCTCCAACTATCATGACAATATCGTATTGTGAGGTCGCTGGAAATTCGCAGCCCTAATGAGAATGTTGGTATTGTTCCAAATGCCACCCTAATCCCTATATAGCGCACTACGTTTGACCAGAGCCCTATGGGTGCCATTTGAAACGCAGTCATGTTTTTCATCAGCCTGCTCCAGATAAACAGACTGAAAACAGACAATTCAATGTGACATTTCTTACTTCACAGCACGAGTTGTTTACATCGGTTTTAACCCACAGTCAGGACTCAATCACGACTCTCCCTCTAACCATACATTTAGATCAGCCTTGGAGAGGGTGTCTCAGATTGGCCTGAAAAATGAAATGTCTTAGAAAACGTTGAACAAATAACACAGCGAGAGAGATGGAGAGAGGGCGAAAGGGTAATGAATAAATACTTTGTCAGGAGATGTTTAAGAACATCAGCAGAGGAGAACAAGGCAATTAAACCACTGAGATGAGAAATCAATTTCTTTAATTATATTTAATATGTCTTCGTCAAACCCAAGGACACTTTATATAATAGGCCAGAAGCATACCACCCTGCATACCACTGCTGGCTTGCTTCTGAAGCTAAGCAGGGTTGGTCCTGGTCGGTCCCTGGATGGGAGACCAGATGCTGCTGGAAGTGGTGTTGGAGGGCCAGTAGGAGGCACTCTTTCATCTCGTCTAAAAAATATCCCAATGCCCCAGGGCAGTGATTGGGGACACTGCCCTGTGTAGGGTGCCGTCTTTCGGATGGGACGTTAAACGGGTGTCCTGACTCTCTGAGGTCATTAAAGATCCCGGGGCACTTATCGTAAGAGTAGGGGTGTTAACCCCGGTGTCCTGGCTAAATTCCCAATCTGGCCCTCAAACCATCATGGTCACCTAATAATCCCCAGTTTACAATTGGCTCATTCATCCCCCTCCTCTCCCCTGTAACTATTCCCCAGGTCGTTGCTGCAAATGAGAATGTGTTCTCAGTCAACTTACCTGGTAAAATAACGGTAAAATAAATAAATAAATAAAAATATGAATCACAAATGGGCTCACACTAAGGTATGTTTGCAGGGACAACCCATCACAGGTGTCTGTAATTATCTCTGGCCCTCTGTGTGGCCTTATCACATTTTAAAATAATAAAAAATTAATTGACAAAGCTATAAAAACACATTTCCTAAGGGTTTCAGCATAATATCCTATATTTTCTTTACACACTTTTCTGTGTTTTACTATATTGATATGTGTTTTACTATATAGATGTGTATTTGTCATCATTGGCGACAAACTGGTGGCAGTTGTGAAAAAAGTCAAAGTTGGAAGATTTGCATATTTAATTGAAAATAATGTCATTGTTGATTAAATGCTTTTTCTCATTAATTAGGCTATTTTATTTTTAACCATATGGTCTATTCACTCGAAACTCATGTGCAATGTGGATACAAGATATAACAAATGAATACTATTTATGAATACTTAAAAATAAAAATTATTCAAGTGTAAATTCTCAAAATGACAATAGATCGCCATAGATAACATGTTAAATACCAAAATTACTGAACCTTATGGTAACTTTGATACATTTCCAGTAACTTTGTAACCCTAGCCATGACTTATGCCATGTTTATATGATATCTGAGTGAGAGCGAAAAACAAAACCAATCGGGGCCCCCTGGAGACAGGGCCTCTGGGTACGAATTCGGCCATGACTACATAAGGAATAAACTCTGATGTTCCGCCTCGTCCCGCTGCGTCGTCCAAATTTTCCAAGGTAATGTACCGAACGGAGGCATTTTACATGCTTATACCACAGTTCCCAAAGAAAAAAGGTGTTTATATTTTACTTTAAATAAGCCAATTCATACTTTTTCTTATTTTGGTTGCTAGAGACACGACCCAGTCGTTCGTTCGATTCGTTTCGAAATTTATGGACGCGACCCAATCCGACCCAACCCAATCGTTCGTTCTCTATGTTCCGTTGCCATGCTCGCTGGCAACATTCTCAACCCTTGCTCACTAGCTAACCAGCTAGCTACTGCTAACACAGTCACAAACTCTGCAGCCAGAATAACAGCAAAGTAGCTGTTTTCTATTGACATTCATTTGGATACATCCATAACAATGAGCTGATGAAGCCTGATTTTTGCCTGTCATAGCTAGAAAAGTTTGCCTTCTCATCAGGACACTTGTCAACACTGACTGTTCATTACAAGGAGATCACATTGCATATCAAACACCAGGCTAGAAGCTAGCTAAATAGTTTGTTGCTAGCAAACCTGCCAATATGACAATGCAATGAAAAAATATCAGTTTCTGAAAACAGCTGGTCAAACTAGAAACATCGCAGGATTTGACAGCTTTAGCGGCCTAGGGGTCAGGAGAAATTCATGTTCATCACTCACCAAGGTAGGTCATCAGATGCACCAAAAAAATATGTCTCTGCAAAAACAAATCAATGCCAGTGTCGTGTCTTTGCTATCATTAAATTGAAGACTTGTAGTTTTTAATCAAAGATTCCTGTAATTAGGGATTACGTGATCAACTGGGTAATAACGCAACTAATTAACTATGAATTCGAGGGCACCAGGGAAAGTAGTCAGATTACAAAGTTATAATTTCCCAATATAACCTTTCAGATATTTTAATATTTGATCAATAGTCTTCTGATTAATGATTTATTTATTTTACCTCACGTTAGTCTCATTCCAAACGTCGTAAATTGTTGGTTATCTGCACGAACCCAGTCTTCACTATGAGTCATCCATACATCAATTGTCTTAAATCATTTATTTATTACTAACTAATTAATTCCCAGAAATGCATAAACAAACAAACAAACTTAAAAATGGTTACATGAAAATGATGGGAGAAATATACCCTAGTGGGCTGAACCGGCATGGCGGCTTGTTAGACAAAGGGAAAGTTGGGGGTCGACTCAGTAGTCACTACAGAGTTCATAACTATAACAATTGACATGTTACTCCTTTACACATGAACGCTCACTCATTCGGGAACAATTGCAATCAATATATATATATATATTTACGCTCGGTGTGTCGTCTTGATCGTTGGAGAGAAGTTTGTTTTGTTGGAGAGTCGTCGGTCTCTGTCCTGGTTATTGTGGATAGTTCAGAGTGACATTCGTTAGAGAATGGATGTTTCGGCGGTTGTCTTTCTTCGCGTTCAATGATACCGAATTCCTATCTGCAGACTAGTAGTCAATATCAAAGACTTGTTCTTATTCGTCTAAGAGTTTAACCATGTGGTATGGTTAAAGATTCAGCAATGGTACTTAACCTTCGTTCTCCCCATATGGAGAAAAACATGGTCTAATGATAATTTCTCAGAGTTGGCTTTTATTCGGGTAGCAGGAAGGGGCTGTCCTTGGATGTCTGATTCTAACTGGGCTCGGGGGCGGTCCTTGGATTTAGTTCAAATACAAAAGGGATTTGTATTTTTCTTCATTAAACAGTCCAAAATCATATTACACAATTATACAAACAGTATCATACTCACTCATTCATTTTATACAACAAACAGATGTAAACCTCATATCTGAGGTTATTATATAAACAGCGATATGGTAATGTAGTCTCACATGAGTTTCCCACATGGGGACAAACAGGCATGTTAATAGCTGGGATCTTCACCGATCTTTAATACTTTTTCCGGAACATGAAATCTGTTCGTACCTCAAGTTCTGTGAGGTGGAAGAAACCTCTTTGTCCTGAAAGTTTACCCTCTCTCTAATACTGTTTGGCCATGAGGAGATTCTCAGGAATTTACGACGTCTCTCTGTGACCACAGCATGGGTTGAAGGAGGAAAGGGAGAGGCAGGGAGAGGGGGATGGGGTTTGTAATACCCAAGCAGGCAACGTCATGACACTAGCTAGCTACGTTTTTTTCCTTGTTGGATCTGTGGGGTGCCCTTAGCCGCTACTTCTGTCGCTTAGTGGCTAGGGCAGGCCCTGTCTGTTTGGTGGTGTGGACTGTTCATGTTTAGTGCTGAGAGAATAACCCCTAACCCTTAACTACTACTGTGGTTTGGAGATTCTGAGCTGATTGAGATGACAGGGGTTAAAGTTGATGTTTGTACTGTATGTGTTTACTGGTGAAAAGTTGACCACTGATTTACTGTCTCTCTTTCTATCTTCAATCCCTATATTTCACCCCCTACACCCTAACCCCCCCTCCCACTAGACTGGAGGGAGAGTGATGGTCGGGAGCCCCTCCCACTAGACTGTAGGGAGAGTGATGGTCTGGAGCACCTCCCACTAGACTGTAGGGAGCGTGATGGTCTGGAGCCCCTCCCACTAGACTGTAGGGAGAGTGATGGTCTGGAGCCCAGGAGAAGAGAGCACATAGGGCATATGGAGCGCCTGCTGCAACAGGTCCGCACTACTCACACACACTACAGCTGCGGAGGTGAGCACACAGACGTTAAACACCTCTCTCTTCTCCATCTGTGTGTGTGTGTGTGTGTGTGTGTGTGTGTGTGTGTGTGTGTGTGTGTGTGTGTGTGTGTGTGTGTGTGTGTGTGTGTGTGTGTGTGTGTGTGTCTTGCTCTAAACCCACACTTCTTCCAGTAAATTGACTTTGTATTAATGTGAATAAATGAAGCATGCTAAAAGTGTATTTACTCCAGTACTCTAAGCCTAGAGAGGCATGAATGGCCTCTCACAGTATCCTACACACACACACACACACACACACACACACACACACACACACACACACACACACACACACACACACACACACACACACACACACACACACACACACACACACAAACACACTCACACACAGTAGTCCTCTCGTCAGTGCTCCCCTTTACACACCAGGGGACCGCGTGTACATAAATAATGTTTAATGCGGTTTATCCATTCAGGATTATACACATTTATGTGTTTTAGCATGTCAACTGTATAGCCTTGCTTTGGAAATCATCACGCTGGCATAGAGAAACACATAGGAAAATAGAGGGGGGGTGAGAGAGAAAGATGGTAAGAGGTAGTGTAGCCCATCGTGAGTGGTGGCCAACTCTGGAGGTAGAAGTTGTTCATAAGAGCAGGTCCAGGATCAGGTTAGGTGATTTCCCAAACCCTGATCTCAACCATTAGGATGGATAATAGCTGGTTTCACATCAGTGCCTAAAGGCATCTGTGATAGGTACAGCACACTGGGGGTAGAGTGGTGTGAGCGTGTGTGTCTGTGTGTGTGAATTGGTGGTACGATGGGGCCTGTGTCTGGCTCAGTGCTCGACCTCAGTCTTCCTAGCGGCGTGGGGGATAAAGAGAAGGAGGGATAGAGGGCAGCAGTGCAGACAGGGTGCTGACAGTTACTCAGCATGCACAAACAGCAATTCCATGGGAGGGAGGGTGTGTGAGTGTGTTGGTGGGGGGGGGGGGGGGGGAACCCACTGTCACTCAACCACTTAAGAGTCAACAGCTATGATGTCAGCGGGTTTGCTGCCAGCCACACACACAGTCTGGAGTAGTAGAAAAGGTCTCGTAGAGAGATGATGTGTGAGTGTTTGTCAAAGTGGGTTTTGGACAGTCTCTTGAAAAGCAGAGAGCAACCTCCTGGAAGGACTCAAAAAAATGTGTTGAAAACTTGCAGTGAAAAAACTTCTGTATTTATTTGGAGTTGTTTGAATTTATGGTTAGAGTGTTCAGTTAATTACTCACTTTAGTACTGTGTGTGTGTGTGTGTGTGTGTGTGTGTGTGAGTGTGAGTGTGAGTGTGTGTGTGTGTGTGTGTGTGTGTGTGTGTGTGTGTGTGTGTGTGTCTCTGTGTATGTCTGCACACCCTCACTCTCTGGGGTGTGTGTTGACATAGTTTATTTTTGGCGTGTCAGTGTTCAGAAATAAAGGTATAATGCCACCACTATAATGAATCAGAGGTGTAATACCACCACTATAATGAATCAGAGGTATAATACCACCACTATAATGAATCAGAGGTATAATACCACCACTATAATGAATCAGAGGTATAATACCACCACTATAATGAATCAGACATATAATACCACCACTATAATGAATCAGAGGTATATTACCACCACTATAATGAATCAGACATATAATACCACCACTATAATGAATCAGAGGTGTAATACCACCACTATAATGAATCAGAGGTATAATACCACCACTATAATGAATCAGACATATAATACCACCACTATAATGAATCAGACATATAATACCACCACTATAATGAATCACAGGTTGGTATCATGCCACCACTATAATGAATCAGAGGTATATTACCACCGCTCTAATGATTCAGATGTATAATACCACCACTATAATGAATCAGAGGTATATTACCACCACTCTAATGATTCAGATGTATAATACCACCACTATAATGAATCAGAAGTATAATACCACCACTATAATGAATCAGAGGTATAATACCACCACTATAATGATTCAGAGGTATAATACCACCACTATAATGAATCAGACGTATAATACTACCACTATAATGAATCAGACGTATAATACCACCACTATAATGAATCAGACATATAATACCACCACTATAATGAATCAGACATATAATACCACCACTATAATGAATCAGAGGTATAATACCACCAATATAATGAATCAGAGGTACAATACCACCACTATAATGAATCAGAGGTATAATACCACCACTATAATGAATCAGACGTATAATACCACCACTATAATGAATCAGAGGTATAATACCACCACTATAATGAATCAGAGGTATAATACCACCACTATAATGAATCAGACATATAATACCACCACTATAATGAATCAGAGGTATAATACCACCACTATAATGAATCAGACATATAATACCACCACTATAATGAATCACAGGTTGGTATCATGCCACCACTATAATGAATCAGAGGTATATTACCACCGCTCTAATGATTCAGATGTATAATACCACCACTATAATGAATCAGAGGTATATTACCACCACTCTAATGATTCAGATGTATAATACCACCACTATAATGAATCAGAAGTATAATACCACCACTATAATGAATCAGAGGTATAATACCACCACTATAATGATTCAGAGGTATAATACCACCACTATAATGAATCAGACGTATAATACTACCACTATAATGAATCAGACGTATAATACCACCACTATAATGAATCAGACATATAATACCACCACTATAATGAATCAGACATATAATACCACCACTATAATGAATCAGAGGTATAATACCACCAATATAATGAATCAGAGGTACAATACCACCACTATAATGAATCAGAGGTACAATACCATCACTATAATGAATCAGACGTATAATACCACCACTATAATGAATCAGAGGTATAATACCACCACTATAATGAATCAGAGGTATAATACCACCACTATAATGAATCAGAGGTACAATACCACCACTATAATGAATCAGAGGTACAATACCACCACTATAATGAATCAGAGGTACAATACCACCACTATAATGAATCAGACGTATAATACCACCACTATAATGAATCAGACATATAATACCACCACTTTAATGAATCAGAGGTACAATACCACCACTATAATGAATCAGAGGTATAATGCCACCACTATAATGAATCAGAGGTACAATACCACCACTATAATGAATCAGAGGTACAATACCACCACTATAATGAATCAGAGGTATAATACCAAAATAAATCAGAGGTATAATACCATCACTATAATGAATCAGAGGTACAATACCATCACTATAATGAATCAGAGGTATAATACCACCACTATAATGAATCAGAGGTATAATACCACCACTATAATGAATCACAGGTTGGTATCATGCCACCACTATAGAGGGCTGGGACCAAATAGGTTATCTTCATTTCTGATGTGTATATGTGGAGCTGAGAGGACCTACACTACCAGGACAGCACAGAGAGAGGGGTGTGTGGGAAACACTACACCCTGTGTTCCCAGACAGACAGAGCGACACACACACACACACACACACACACACACACACACACACACACACACACACACACACACACACACACACACACACACACACACACACACTCTGGCCAGCTATGTAAGAAACCTCTCCATACTGTATGATGGGCATCTGTCTGTCTGTCTCTCACTTTCCTCTCTCTCTCTCTGTGTCTCTCTCTCTCTCTCTCTCTCTCTCTCTCTCTCTCTCTCTCTCTGTGTGTCTCTCTCTCTCTGTGTCTCTCTCTCTCTCTCTCTCTCTCTCTCTGTGTCTCTCTCTCTCTCTGTGTCTCTCCCTCTCTCTGTGTCTCTCCCTCTCTCTCTCTCTCTCTGTGTCTCTCTCCCTCTCTCTGTGTCTCTCTCCCTCTCTCTGTGTCTCTCTCTCTCTCTGTGTCTCTCTCTCTCTCTGTCTCTCTCTCTCTCTCTCTGTCTCTCTCTCTCTCTCTCTCTCTGTCTCTCTCTGTCTCTCTCTCTCTCTCTCTCTCTCTCTCTCTCTCTCTCTCTCTCTCTCTCTCTCTCTCTTTCCTCACCTTCACCCCTCCCTCTTTCTCTGTTTGTGCCAGCAGTAGTAGTTGGATCAGATGGATCTCACCTCATTAATCACTGCCAATCTTCTTCTTTTTTCTCGCTCTCTCTCTCTCTCTCTCTGTTTATTCTCGGTGACATGCGGGCTGCACAGTAGCCAAGCAGCTCTTGTCATATTATCCACTTGTCAAAAGCATTTAACCTTGTGGAAACAGAAATGCATGTAGACTTTGAGTCTAGCAAGTCACCAGCTCCTTCGCCTGTTAGGAAAATAACACACTTTTTTGAACTCTAACACTGCTGGATGCTATAAGCATTTTTGGAGAATATTTTTCAGAAACTACTAAACTAGTTAGCTATATTTTGAACAGCTTAACTTTATAGCTGAAGTCGGTAGATGAGAGAGTAACAGCTAATGCCTGCAGGGCAGAATAGGCCGATACCCGCTAATTATCAAAATCCAGAAAAAGGCCGTTCAATTCTACAACCACCTAAAAGGAAGCAATTCCCAAAGCTTCCATAACAAAGCCATCACCTACAGAAAGAGGAGAAGAGTCCCTTAAGCAAGCTGGTCCTGGGGCTCTGTTCACAAACACAAACAGACCCCACAGAGCCCCAGGACTGCAACACAATTAGACCCAACCAAATCATGAGAAAACAAAAAGATACAGCTGAAGTCAGACGTTTACATACACCTTAGCCAAATACATTTAAAATCTGATTTTCACAATTCCTGACATTTAATCCTAGTAAAAATGCCCTGTCTTAGGTCTGTTAGGATCACCACTTTATTTTAAGAATGTGAAATGTCAGAATAATAGTAGAGAGAATGATTTTTTTCAACTTTTATTTATTTTATCACATTCCCAGTGGGTCAGAAGTTTACATACACTCAATTAGTATTTGGTAGCATTGCCTTTAAATTGTTTAACTTGGGTCAAACGTTTTGGGTAGCCTTCCACAAGCTTCCCACAATAAGTTGGGTGAATGTTGGCCCATTCCTCCTGGAAGAGCTGGTGTAACTGAGTCAGGTTTGTAGGCCTCCTTGCTCGCACATGCTTTTTCAGTTCTGCCCACAAATGCTCTATAGTATTGAGGTCAGGGCTTTGTGATGGCCACTCAAATACCTTGACTTTGTTGTTCTTAAGCCATTTTGCCACAACTTTGAAAGTTTGCTTGGGGTCATTGTCCATTTGGAAGACCCATTTGCGACCAAGCTTCAACTTCCTGACTGATGTCTTGAGAAGGAACTTCAATATATCCACATAATTTTCCTGCCTTATGATGCCATCTATTTTGTGAAGTGCACCTGTCCCTCCTGCAGCAAAGCACCCCCACAACATGATGCTGCCACCCCCGTGCTTCACGGTTGGGATGGTGTTCTCCGGCTTGCAAGCATCCCCCTTTCCCTCCAAACATAACGATGGTCATTATGGCCAAACAGTTAGTTTTTGTTTCATCAGACCAGAGGACATTTCTCCAAAAAGTACAATCTTTGTCCCCATGTGCAGTTGCAAACCGTAGTCTGGCTTTTTTTCTGGCGGTTTTGGAGCAGTTGCTTCTTCCTTGCTGAGCGGCCTTTCAGCTTATGTCTATATAGGACTTGTTTTACTGTGGATATAGATACTTTTGTACCTGTTTCCTCAAGCATCTTCACAAGGTCCTTTGCTGTTGTTCTGGGATTGATCTGCACTTTTCGCACCAAAGTACATTCATCTCTAGGAGACAGAACGCGTCTCCTCCTGAGTGGTATGACGGCTGCGTGGTCCCACTGTGTTTATACTTGCGTACTATTGTTTGTACAGATGAACGTGGTACTTTCAGGCGTTTGGAAATTGTGCCCAAGGATAAACCAGACTTGTGGAGGTCTACAATTTTTTTTCTGAGGTCTTGGCTGATTTCTTTTGATTTTCCCATGATGTCAAGCAAAGAGGCAGTGAGTTTGAAGGTAGGTCTTGAAATACAGCCACAGGTACACCTCCAATTGACTCAAATTATGTCAATTCGCCTAACAGAAGCTTCTAAATCCCATGACATCGTTTTCTGGAATTTTCCAAGCTGTTTAAAGGCAGTCAACTTAGTGTACATAAACTTCTGACCCACTGGAATTGTGATACAGTGAATTATAAGTGAAATAATCTGTCTGTAAACAATTGTTGTAAAAATTACTTGTGTCATGCACAAAGTAGATGTACTAACCGACTTGCCAAAACTATAGTTTGTTAACAAGAAATTTGTGGAGTGGTTGAAAAACTAGTTTTAATGACTCCAACCTAAGTGTATGTAAACGTCCGACTTCAACTGTAATTACTTGACACAATGGAAAGAATGAACAAAACAACATACCAAACTAGAATGCTATTTGGCCCTAAACAGAGAGTACTAAGTGGCAGAATTACCTGATCATTGTGACTGATCCAAACTTAAAGAAAGCGTTGACGATGTACAGACTCAGTGAGCATAGCCTTGCTATTGAGAAAGGCCGCCGTAGGCAGACCTGGCTCTCAAGAGAAGACAGGATATGTGCACACTGCCCACAAAATAAGGTGGAAACTTAGCCTAACCTCCTGCCCAATGTATGACCATATTAGAGACACATATTTCCCTCTGATTACACAGACCCACAAAGATTTTGAAAACAAACCCAATTTTGATAAACTCCCATATCTAATGGGTGAAATACCACAGTGTGCCATCACAGCAGCCAGATGTGTGACCTGTTGCCACAATAAAGCTACTGAGTCGGGCTCCTGAGTGGCGCAGCGGTCTAAGGCACTGCGTCTCAGTGCTAGAGGCATCACTACAGACCCTGGTTGAATTCCAGGCTGTATCACAACCTGGCCGTTATTGGGAGTCCCATAGGGCGGCGCGCAATTGGCCCAGTGTCGTCCAGGTTAGGGGTAGGCCGTAATTGTAAATAAGGATTTTTCTTTACTGACTTGCCTAGTTAAATAAATAACATTTTAAAAAAGGGCAACCAGTGAAGAACAAACACCATTGTAAATACAACCCATATTTATGTTTATTTATTTTGAATTTCATACTTTAACTATTTGCACGTGATATAACATTTGAAATGTCTTTATTCTTTTGGAACTTTTGGAGTGTAATGTTTACTGTTTTTTTTGTTTATTTCACTTTTGTTTATTATCTATTTCACTTGCTTTGGCAATGTAATCATATGTTTCCCATGCCAATAAATCCTTTAAATTGAAATTGAAATTGAGAGAAACACAGAGAGAGAGAGAGAGAGAGAGAGAGAGAGAGAGAGAGAGAGAGAGAGAGAGAGAGAGAGAGAGAGAGAGAGAGAGAGAGAGAGAGAGAGAGAGAGAGAGAGAGAGAGAGAGAGAGAGAGAGAGAGAGAGAGAGAGAGAGAGAGAGAGAGAGAGAGAGAGAGAGAGAGAGAGAGAGAGAGAGAGAGAGAGAGAGAGAGAGAGAGAGAGAGAGAGAGAGAGAGAGAGAGACTCAAACCCCTTGACTTTTTCCACATTTTATTATATTACAGACTTGTTCTAAAATGTATTAAATTGTTTTTTTTCTTATCAATCTACTCATAGTAGCCCAAAATGACCCATAATAATAAAACACTGAAATCACATTTACATAGTACAAGTATTCAGACCCTTTACTCAGTACTTTGTTGAAGCACCTTTGGCAGGGATTACAGCTTCAAGTCTTCTTGGGTATGACGCTACAAGCTTGGTACACCTGTATTTGGGAGGTTCTCCAATTCTTCTCTGCAGATCCTCTCAAGCTCTGTCAGGTTGGATGGGGAGAGTCGCTGCACAGCTATTTTCAAGTCTCTCCAGGGATGTTCGATCGGGTTCAAGTCCGGGCTCTGGCTGGGCCACTCAAGGTCATTCAGAGACTTGTCCCGAAGCCACTCCAGCGTTGTCTTGGCTGTGTGCTTAGGGTCGTTGTCCTGTTGGATGGTGAACCTTCGCCCCAGTCTGAGGTCCTGAGCGCTCTGGAGCAGGTTTTCATCAAGGTACTCTCTGTACTTTGCTCTGTTCATCTTCCTGACTAGTCTCCCGGTCCCTGCCGCTGAAAAACACCCCCACAGCATGATGCTGCCACCACCATGCTTCACTTTAGGGATGGTGCCAGGTTTCCTCCAGACATGATGCTTGTCATTCAGGCCAAATAGTTCAATCTTGGTTTCATCAGACCAGAGAATCTTGTTTCTTATAGTCTAAGAGTTCTTTAGGTGCCTTTTGGCAAACTCCAAGCGGGCTGTCATGTTCCTTTTACTAAGGAGTGGCTTCCGTCTGGCCACTCTTCCATAAATGCCTGTTTAGAATAAGGCTGTAACGTAACAAAATGTGGGAAAATCAAGTGGTCTGAATACTTTCCAAAGGGACTGTAAACTGTGGTCCGTCCGTCTGTCTGTCTGCCTTGTGTTTACACTCTGTAATTATGTTTCGAATTAGCATGCGGGATGGCGATTGGCATCGCTGGGACCAGCGGTCCAGGGGCAGATAGCAGGGGGATGGGGGTGAGAGGTGGAGATATGGGGGTGAGAGGGAGTAGATATGGGGCTGTAGAGACAGCTGAACAGACTCAGATAACACAACGGAGTGCCACTGAACCTTGAAAGGTGACCAGCTCTGAGAACCTCTTATCTCTGATTCGCTCTTCCCTTCTCTTTTTGCTGTTGTTTTGTGTTTGTTTATTTTTTAGTCGATTGCAAAAATGGGACACGACATTACAGTACATGCGGTGTAAACAAGGTCATTCTCTCGTGCTTTCTTTCTCTCTCTCTCTACTTCACGGCTGATTCCTTTCTCTCCACACCCTCTGCTCTCTTTCACTCAGACAAAGTGAGTCAAATGCACAGTGCTCCTTACAAACTCAAGATCCTTCTACAAAACTGAAGATAGACAAAAACAACCATTACTATACCCAATTAACCTTTAGAGGACATTCGTTTAAGTTCAAGAACAGTTTCCTGCATAACAGCAGTTCACTTGAAGGGAATAACAACATTCCAATACTGAGTAAACAGTAGAAAGTAGAGAGTAAAAACTGAACGTTTTTCAGTGCAGTGCACATGCATACATACATACATACAGGAACTAGTTCAAGTTGAAAACAGCAGAAGTATTGACACAGACAAATAAGAGGTCAAATGTTTTCTTTACCAGGAAGACAAATAATCAGTTTACTCCCTCTCCCCTCTTCCTTCTTCCCCCTCTTCCCTCTTCCCTCTCCCCTCTCTCCTTTTCCCTCTCTTCCCTCTCCCCTCTCTCCTTTTCCCTCTCTTCCCTCTCCCCTCTCTCCTTTTCCCTCTCTTCCCTCTCCCCTCTCTCCTTTTCCCTCTCTTCCCTCTCCCCTCTCTCCTTTTCCCTCTCTTCCCTCTCCCCTCTCTCCTTTTCCCTCTCTTCCCTCTCCCCTCTCTCCTTTTCCCTCTCTTCCCTCTCCCCTCTCTCCTTTTCCCCCTCTTCCCCCTCCCCTCTCTCCTTTTCCCTCTCTTCCCTCTCCCCTCTCTCCTTTTCCCTCTCTTCCCTCTCCCCTCTCTCCTTTTCCCTCTCTTCCCTCTCCCCTCTCTCCTTTTCCCTCTCTTCCCTCTCCCCTCTCTCCTTTTCCCCCTCTTCCCTCTCCCCTCTCTCCTTTTCCCTCTCTTCCCTCTCCCCTCTCTCCTTTTCCCCCTCTTCCCTCTCCCCTCTCTCCTTTTCCCTCTCTTCCCCCTCCCCTCTCTCCTTTTTTCTCTCTTCCCTCTCCCCTCTCTCCTTTTCCCTCTCTTCTCTCTCCTCTCCCATCTCTCCCTCTATCCTCTCTCATCTCTCCCTTTATCCTCTCTCTCCTACTCTCAGACACATCAAAGCTCCAGAACCCAAGCCGTAAGCAGTCCGTCTCCAGAAGTCTCAAGCACCTCTTTAACTCCTCCAACAAGTTTGTCAAGACTCTCAAAAGGTGAGCAAGTAGTGTGTTTGTGTAAAATACACCCCTTGGATGTACATTATGGCCTGTTCCAAGTGGAGTGTATAACTGAGACGGACTGTTCCATTTTGCTGGTTCTGTAGGGGGGTTTACCTGGCGGCAGTGTTCTACCACAAAGACAGTCTACTGGTGACCACAGAGGACCAGATCCCTATAGTGGAGGTGGATGACTCTTACGGCAGCTCTCTCATGCAGGACTTTCTATGGTTCACTAAGGTATTGTGGGTAATGTAGTTCATTACAATGCAGCAGCCATATATAGAGAATTTTTAGCACTAGTGCATCAGGCTGGATTCTGCGTTTCAACCAAATTACTGTACCTCAATATTTCTCTACAATTATGTTTATAATGCAGTTTCTCTCTCTGTTTCTCTCTCTCTCTCAAGTTGTCGTGTATGTGGGAGGATGTGCGGTGGCTGAGACAGAGTATGTCTGTCTCCATGTCCTCCTCCTCCACTCTACAGGCCAGACAGAAGATGTTGGCTGCCGCTGGGCAACTACAGGTACTCCCCTGCGTGTGTGTGTGTGTGGGGGGGGGGGGGGGGTGAATGTGAGTCAGAGATTAGTAGATAGGCAGACATACAGATATAAGGATTTATTGATTGATTGATTGATGTCATTCTCAGAGCTTGTTGGGGACACACAACCTGGGGCGTGTCCACTACGAGCCCATCAAGGATCGTCATGGTAACGTGTTGCTAGTGACGATCCGGGACATGGAGAGCCAGTACTCATTCTTCAGTGGGAAGTGGATGCAGGTGTCCAAGCTACAAAGCCAGAGGAAGAGTCTGTCCACACCTGAAGAACCCTACGCACTGGACATACTGCTAATTACCATACAGGTAGAACATACCTTTACCATAACCCTGCCATAACCCTGCCATAACCCTACTATAACCTTACCATAATCTTATCATAAACCTACCATAAATCTACCATAACCCTACCATAACCTTACCATAACCCTACCATAACCTCCCATAACCTTACCATAACCGTACCATAACCGTACCATAACCTACCATACTGTTAATCACTATATAAGTACTACAAACAAACACGTACACACAATTCTAGTCCTGTTATGGATTGTAATAATACAACCCCAAAAAATAGAATACTATCTTGAAATATATCTAATTGGAACACAAAAGCACTAATTCAACATGGTGAAGATAAAAACTCAGTCAACAGAAGGCACAGTATGTGTGGATGGTGTGGTGTGCTGTGTGTTTTTTGGCATTGAGTGAGAAAGGAAATGGTTGCTTTCCCAGAACCAATGTATTGCTGTGTCATGGATATATTGGAATTAGTGGATATCTGGAGACAACCTGTTGATGATAGGGGGCGCTATTTACACTTTGGGGGGAAATCGTTCACAATTTAAACGGCCTCATACTCAATTCTTGCTCGTACAATATGCATATTATTTTTACAATTGGATAGAAAACACTGTCTAGTTTCTAAAACTCATTCTGCAGCAGATTTCCTGTCAAGGAGTGAGATTTCAGAAATCGAGGTCCCTGTTCTGGGCTCAGTTTATAAGTCCCCATGTAAGCCATCGGGCTACATGCACTGCACACGCCTTCCTCTAGATGTCAGTAAGCGGGGAGATTTTGAATGGAGTGGATTGCGCAATCTGGGACCTTTTATAAGACCGTGGGACTGAAGGACCGTCCTTTTCAACGTTTCGCCTGGCGCAAGGAGTCATCACAATGGCGTCCTGCAAACGCTTTCGTTTTAGTAGTTCTATATCTCCGGTCATGTTTTTATTCGTTATAGGTGTTAAAGACATCATAAGGTAGTTAATTTAAACCGACTTAGCAGTTTATAGCAGTTTATTGCGATTTTCTGGGATTTCTTTCTCATGCGCTTTCAAGAGTTGGACACCTCTCCAGTTGGTGGCTAACATTAGCAGCTATTTCGACCGGACAAGAGGACATCTTTCAACCCAAAGACGATTGTTCTGGAGAAAGGACACCTTGCCCAAGATTCTGATGGAAGCTCAACTAATAGTAAGCAGTCTTTATGCTGTTAATTCGTACTTATGTTGACAAATGTCAGACAATAATTCCGCTATGAATTATGGTGCGGTCTCGCTTTAGCGCACGCAGTATGCTTGAAGTAACGTTAATTTTAAAAATGTAACCCAGCGATTGCATTAAGAACTAATTTGACTTTCAATTGGTGTCCAACCTGTATTTTTTAGTCAAGTTTTAGAATAGTTACTGATTAGAATAGGTGCCTTTTCAAAGTATTCTCCTGCCATTTTCTGGGCAGCTTTGCTACTTTTCTCATTGTATAACCACGATTTGTGGCGCTAAATATGCACATTTTCGAACAAACTCTATATGCATTGTGTAATATGATGTTATAGGACTGTCATCTGAAGAATTCTGAGAAAGTTAGTGAAAAAATGTATATCTTTTGGTGGTTTATACGTCATTGCTGTTGTTTTTCAACTCTTAATGATCGGCTATGAAAAGCCAACTGAAAATTATTCATGATTATTATTTGACCATGCTTGTCACTTATGAACATTTTTGAACATCTTGGCATAGTTCTGTTATAATCTCCACCCGGCACAGCCAGAAGAGGACTGGCCACCCCTCATAGCCGGGTTCCTCTCTAGGTTTCTTCCTAGGTTTTGGTCTTTCTAGGGAGTTTTTCCTAGCCACCGTGTTTCTACACCTGCATTCTAGCTGTTTGGGGTTTTAGGCTGGGTCTCTGTACAGCACTTCGAGATATTAGCTGATGTACGAAGGGCTATATAAAATAAACTTGATTGATTGATTGATCGCTATGTTTGGCTTGAATCAATGCTATTGTGAGCTATTGTGATGTTTGCTATTGTGCTAAGCTAATATAACGCTATATTGTGTTTTCGCTGTAAAACACTTAGAACATCTGAAATATTGTCTGGATTCACAAGATCTGTGTCTTTCAATTGCTGTACGCTGTGTATTTTTAAGAAATGTTTTATGATGAGTAATTAGGTAATACACGTTGGCCTCTTTAATTGCTCTGGCTGCTTCGGTGCTATTTTTGACTGTAGCTCTGATGGTAGCTGCAATGTAAAACTGATTTATACCTCAAATATGCACATTTTTCGAACAAAACATAGATTTATTGTGTAACATGTTATAAGACTGTCATCTGATGAAGTTGTTTCTTGGTTAGTTTGGTTGCTTCTTGGTTAGTTAGGTTGGCTTTGTGCATGCTACCTGTGCTGTGAAAAATGTCTGTCCTTCTTTGTATTTGGTGGTGAGCTAACATAAATATACGTGCTGTTTTCGCTGTAAAACATTTTAAAAATCGGACATGTTGACTGGATTCACAATATGTGTATCTTTCATTTGCCGTATTGGACTTGTTAATGTGTGAAAGTTAAATATTTCAAAAAAAACATTTTTGAATTTCGTGCTCTGCCTTTTCAGTGGAATGTGGGAGGAGTTCCGCTAGCGGAACGCAGGGGCTAGACAGGTTAAATACACTGACCTAGTGAGATATACATGGCGGAGGCTTAATCAAGCTAGTCGTCTTGATTACTTTCTTATGTCATTATCTCTGGCACTAAAAGTTTAAAAAAGTGTTGATAGAGGACAGAATGCGGTCGGATCATCACATAATTGGCATATATATTACTCTTACAGAATTTCCACGTGGGTGAGGTTATTGGAAATTTAATCAAAGCCTACTAGATGATAACTTGTTTATAACTAGGACAGAAGAATTTATAGCTGACTTTTTCAGACATAGCATAGGTACAGCAGATCCCCTTATTGTATGGGACACTTAAATGTGCCTTTAGAGGCAATGCAATTCAGTACTCATCTATAAAACATAAGCAATTTAGATCAAAAGAGTCCATATTAACAAAGGAAAATGAAGGACTAACAGTACAGTTAGATAGCAATAAAAACTGTACCATAGAGCCTCAGAATAAGTCAGAGGAAAAAGAAAAGGACGAACTTATTCAAGCAAGATCCAGTGTAATATAATATAAAAAATAAAGCGACCTGGATGGAATATGGGGAAAAATGCACCACATTATTTTTCAATCTTCAACATAGAAACGCTACCAGAAAAAAGGTATTGAAACTTGTTACAAATGATGGAGTCACGCATGATTCCCCGAATGATATTTTGAAATTGGAAGTAAAGCCTCCTCCATCTCCACTAAACGAAGCTAATTGTATGGATTTTTCCCCTATTAATAATGTACAATTTACATCTGTACAGAAAGACTCATGTGAAGGCCAAATTACAGAGGAGGAACTTATTGATGCAATTAAAGCCTTTAAGGCTGGGGAAACTCTAGGGCTAGATGGTATACCGGTGAAAGTATACCAAACTTTTTTTGATATACTCAGTGTCAGGTTTTGGCCAAGACTGTTCGGGTTTTGGTCACTAGATGTCCTCATTGCACCTTTTTTGTACCTTTTGTTTTTCTTGCTCTAATTATTGTTTGCACCTGTAGGTCATTCCCTTGTTAGTATTTAAACCCTGTGTGTTCCTCAGTTCCTTGCTCAGTGTTTGTAAGTTAGCACCCAGCCCCAGCCTTGTTTTATACAGATATTTCTCTTGTTGGATTTTCCAGAGGTTCTCTGGTTTAGTTCTTGTGTATTATTTGAGTAGTCTTTTGAGGTTTGTTTTTCCCTGCTGTTTTTTACCACTTTGTGGAGTTTCTTTTGTATTTTGGAGGATTTCCATTTTGTGCCTCTTGGCTTTATTTTTGGACATTGTGGATTTAGTTTCTTTGCCTGAAGATTTTGTTCTTTTATTAAACCACCATCTCTAGTACTGCTGTGTCTGCCTCATCTTCTGGGTTCTGACGATTATTAGTGACTGTTTCTCGCACCGGGTCCTGACACTCAGAGGACCATTAGCATGTTTTAACCACTCCTATATAAATGGTAGATTATCGGACACTCAACAACAAGGTCTGATTTGATTATTACTGAATCAGGATCCAAGTGATATATATAAAGATCCAGTCCATTAAAAGAATTGGAGGCCTCTTACACTTCAGTGTTGTGATGCAAAAATTCTAGCTAAATGCTTGGCGCATAGAATTAAGGTATTGTCAGATATTATGATCCTAATCAGACAGGTTTTTTACATTGACGATACATGGGAGATAATATAAGACAAGTAGTGGAAACAATAGAACACTATGAAACATCTGGGAAACCAGACCTGGTATTCAAAGCTGATTTTGAAAAGGCTTTTGATAAAGTCCGTCTGGAGTTTATATAATAAATGCCTACAATATTTCAATTTTGGAGAATCTCTTATATTATGTATTGTAACCCAAGGTGTAAAATAGTAAATCATGGATACATCTCAGAAAGTTTTAAACTGTCATGGGGAGTAAAGCAAGGTTGTCCACTATCGCATATCTATTTATTATTGCCATTGAAATGTTAGCTGTTAAAATTAGATCCAACAATAATATGAAGGGATTAGAAATCCGTGGCTTAAAAACAAAGGTGTCATTGTACGCTGATGATTCATGTTTTCTTTTAAAACCACAATTAGAATCTCTCCACGGCCTCATGGAGGATCTAGATACTTTTGCTATCCTCTCTGGATTAAAAACAAACTATGATAAGATAACAATATTACTATTGGATCACGCAAAAATTTAACTTTTACATAAGCGTGAAGTTTACCAATAAAATGGTCTGATGGGGATGTGGACATACTCGGTATACAAATCCCGAAATAAATAAATGATCTCACTACAATACATTTTTATAGAAAGTTAGCAAAAATAGATAAGATCTTGCTACCATGGAAAGGAAAATACCTGTCTATTTGTGGAAAAATCACCCTGATTAACTCTTTAGTCATATCACAATTTACCTATTTGCTTATGGTTTTGACTACACCCAGTGACCTGCTTTTTAAATGATATGAACAAAAAATGTTCCATTTTATTTGGAATGGCAAGCCAGACAAAATTAAAAGTGGAACACTCGTCTAATGCCTCCTCCTCGGACGAGGAGGAGGAGTAAGGGTCGGACCAAAATGCAGCGTAGGTTGAATCCATGATGATTTATTAAAACAAGACGAAACACGATGAACACTTGAATAAACTCAAAACAACAAAACGACGTATACAGACCTGAACATGTGAACTTACATAAACACGAAGAACGCACGAACAGGAACAGACTACATACACGAACGAAAACGAAACAGTCCCATGTGGTATACACAGACACAGGAACAATCACCCACAAACAAACAGTGAGAACAGCCTACCTTAATATGGTTCTCAATCAGAGGAAACGTCAAACACCTGCCTCTAATTGAGAACCATATCAGGCAACACATTAAACCCAACATAGAAACACAACACAGAATGCCCACCCCAACTCACGCCTTGACCAACTAAACACATACAAAACAACAGAAAACAGGTCAGGAACGTGACAAAAATGGCCTATTTATATAACAAATATGAATTCAGTGGGCAGAAATTATTAAATATTAAAGCATTTAACCTCTCACTAAATGCATCAGTCATACAAAAGTTATACTTAAATTCAAACTGGTCCTCTAGTAAATTGGTAGGAATGTCTCACCCCATGTTCAAGAATGGCCTTTTCCATTTATTCAGATTACACCTGCCCACTTTCGGTTGTTTGAAAAGGAAATCATCTCCAGAATATCTTTCTTTTTTAAACAAGCCTTAGAAAGTTGTTTACAATTTCAGTTTAATCCACCTGAAAAGACAGAACAAGTAATACAACAAATATTGTGGTTAAACTCAAATATACTAATTGATGGAAAAAAAAGTCGATAAAATGGGTATAATTTTTGGAAATTATATCATAAATAGGCCTGGTGGAGTTATGTACACATGCAGCTAACACAGACATATGGAAATGTCTGCTCTACTCAAAATTACAATTGCAGCATTACCACAAAAATGGAAGAGGCAAGTAGTAAGGAACTTTTATGTTGGCCCTATATTAAAGAACATAAATGGTTAAAGAACATTGCGATGACTAAAAACATATACCAATTTCATTTAAGCTGGAGACTTGGTTTGGCAACGAATATGAAGCGAGGGCCAGCCAATGAGAGCATACATACAGGTCGCAGTGGTGGGCAGTATATGGGGCTTTGGTGACAAAACGGATGGCACTGTGATAGACTGCATCCAATTTGCTGAGTAGAGTGTTGGAAGCTATTTTATGAATGACATCGCCGAAGTCAAGGATCGGTAGGATAGTCAGTTTTACGAGGGTATATTTGGCAGCATGAGTGAAGGATGCTTTGTTGCGATATAGGAAGCCAATTCTAGATTTAATTTTGGATTGGAGATGCTTCATGTGAGTCTGGAAGGAGAGTTTACAGTCCAACCAGACACCTGGGTATTTGGAATTGTCCACATATTCTAAGTCAGAACCGTCCAGAGTAGTGATGCTGGACGGGTGGGCAGGTGCAGGCAGCTATACAGGATATAGATACTTTTATACCTGTTTCCTCCAGCATCTTCACAAGGTCCTTTGGTGTTGTTCTGCGATTGATTTGCACTTTTCGCAACAAAGTACGTTAATTTCTAGGAGACAGAGCGCCTTTCCTTCCTGAGCGGTATGACGGCTGCGTGGTCCCATGGTGTTTATACTTGCATACTATTGTTTGTACAGATGAAGGTGGTACCTTCAGGCATTTGGAAATTGCGCCCAAGGATGAACCAGACATGTGGAGGTCTACACGTTTTTTTCTGAGGTCTTGGCTGATTTCTTTAGATTTTCCCATGATGTCAAGCAAAGAGGCAGTGAGTTTGAAGGTAGGCCTTGAAATACAGCCACAGGTACACCTACAATTGACTCGAATTAGGTCAATTAGCCTATCAGACGCTTCTAAAGCCATGACATCATTTTCTGGAATTTTCCAAGCTGTTTAAAGGCACAGTCAACTTAGTGTATGTAAACTTCTGACCCACTGAAATTGTGATACAGTGAATTATAAGTGAAATAATCTGTCTGCAAACAATTGTTGGAATACTTGTGTCATGCACGAAGTAGATGTCCTACCCGACTTGACAAAACTATAGTTTGTTAACAAGACATTTGTGGAGTGGTTGAAAAAAGAGTTTGAATGACTCCAACTTAAGTGTATGTAAACTTCCGACTTCAACTGTATATAGCATAACACTAATATGTTATTTAACATATAATGACTCTAAAATGTTTCACTAAATAAATGTGAAATCATGTGGAGACTGTTTTTGGAACACTCACATTTGACATTTCACATGTGAGCATGTGTTTTTGAAACACTTCAGGTGTGATTCACATTTTCGAATGTGCCAATTCCATGTGCTATCACGGTTCAGTAAAAACATGACCCCTCCTGGGATTTGAACTCACAACCTCTGGATCTGAGGTATGCTGTGGTGTTGCGCTGGCAGCTGTTTGTTCAGCTGCAATTGCTAATAACCCATCCATAACCACCCAACTAGGCCTATATGTGATAACGTGGAAATCTGAGGCCTGCACTGATGCTAACCCGCAAATATAGAAAGTGCCTTGTAGGCTACAGTCAGAGACTGCAGAACCATTTTTTTGACAAGGGGTGCAGGATTTTCTTGTTGTCTGATATAGATAAAGTTCTGCTTTTAATATCCGACATTTAGGTAAGCTATTTGTTTAACTTTTATATAGTTAGAAGCATGCAGCTTCTCTTCTGTCGTTATATGCTGCCCAGAAAATTGTAATGAATTGATAGAATGAATGATTCAGTCTAGCTGACATCGGTAAAGTTCTCTGTCGTCTTTGGTTCTTCGTGGAGCAAAAACGTTTAGGTACTGGCAGTGACGACCCTTCATTCAGGCCAGGTATAGGCCAGGTATGACTAAGCTTGTGGGGACACACAATTCATTCCCATTCAATAACCTATTTTCCCTAACCCCTAAACCTAACCCTAACTGAGATCCTAACTCTAACCCTAAAACTAACCCTAAACCTAATTCTAACCTTAACCCTAAACCCCCTAGAAATAGCATTTGGCCTTGTAGGGACCAAATGTTTCAAGTTGTTCACATTTTTGTTTGTTTACTATTTTTGTGGCCATTACTGGTCCCCACAAGTATAGTTAAACACGTCCCCACACACACATTTCACCAACTGACCCTGTATTCTCCCTTTCCCTCTCACACTCTCTTTCTCTCTCTGTCTGTCTCTCTGTCCCTCTGTCTCTGTCTCTCCATCTCTCTCTCATCCCTCCCTGCCTCCCTCTCTCTCCAGGACATCTCGGCCTACCAGAGGCGTAGCCAGCATCGCCTGACCCCAGGTCTGTACCTGGGTTACCTGAAGCTCAGCAGCTCTGTAGACCAGATCAGAGTGCTGGTGCCACAGAGGATGCCCAACATGCTGTGCCACGCGCGGGTACGAGACAACGCCAATGTCTCCAGGTGAGGACACACCACAGCAAGACCTTTAGGGTTTTCGTTTTTAATACATTTGATAAAATGTCTAAAAACAAGTTTTCACTTTGTCATTATGGTGTATTGTTTGTAGATGGATTAAAAAAGAAATGGGTCAGTGGTATTGACATTTGATAATGCTGTATCGTGCTGTGTAACCGTAGGTCTGTTTTGTTTTCGGTCTGTCTGTCTGCCTGTCTGTATTGTAGGTGGTAGTAGGGTTGGCCTGTCTGTATTGTAGGTGGTAGTAGGGTTGGCCTGTCTGTATTGTAGGTGGTAGTAGGGTTGGCCTGTCTGTATTGTAGGTGGTAGTAGGGTTGGCCTGTCTGTATTGTAGGTGGTAGTAGGGTTGGCCTGTCTGTATTGTAGGTGGTAGTAGGGTTGGCCTGTCTGTATTGTAGGTGGTAGTAGGGTTGGCCTGTCTGTATTGTAGGTGGTAGTAGGGTTGGCCTGTCTATATTGTAGGTGGTAGTAGGGTTGGCCTGTCTGTATTGTAGGTGGTAGTAGGGTTGGCCTGTCTGTATTGTAGGTGGTAGTAGGGTTGGCCTGTCTGTATTGTAGGTTGTAGTAGGGTTGGCCTGTCTGTAATAGGTTGTAGTAGGGTTGGCCTGTCTGTATTGTAGGTGGTAGTAGGGTTGGCCTGTCTGTATTGTAGGTGGTAGTAGGGTTGGCCTGTCTGTATTGTAGGTGGTAGTAGGGTTGGCCTGTCTGTATTGTAGGTGGTAGTAGCGTTGGCCTGTCTGTATTGTAGGTGGTAGTAGGGTTGGCCTGTCTGTATTGTAGGTGGTAGTAGGGTTGGCCTGTCTGTATTGTAGGTGGTAGTAGGGTTGGCCTGTCTGTATTGTAGGTGGTAATAGGGTTGGCCTGTCTGTATTGTAGGTGGTAGTAGGGTTGGCCTGTCTGTATTGTAGGTTGTAGTAGGGTTGGCCTGTCTGTATTGTAGGTGGTAGTAGGGTTGGCCTGTCTGTATTGTAGGTGGTAATAGGGTTGGCCTGTCTGTATTGTAGGTGGTAGTAGGGTTGGCCTGTCTGTATTGTAGGTGGTAGTAGGGTTGGCCTGTCTGTAATGAGTTGTAGTAGGGTTGGCCTGTCTGTATTGTAGGTGGTAGTAGGGTTGGCCTGTCTGTATTGTAGGTGGTAGTATGGTTGGCCTGTCTGTATTGTAGGTGGTAGTAGGGTTGGCCTGTCTGTATTGTAGGTGGTAATAGGGTTGGCCTGTCTGTATTGTAGTTGGTAGTAGGGTTGGCCTGTCTGTATTGTAGGTGGTAGTAGGGTTGGCCTGTCTGTATTGTAGGTGGTAGTACGGTTGGCCTGTCTGTATTGTATGTGGTAGTAGGGTTGGCCTGTCTGTATTGTAGGTGGTAGTAGGATTGGCCTGTCTGTATTGTAGGTGGTAATAGGGTTGGCCTGTCTGTATTGTAGGTGGTAGTAGGGTTGGCCTGTCTGTATTGTAGGTGGTAGTAGGGTTGGCCTGTCTGTATTGTAGGTGGTAGTAGGGTTGGCCTGTCTGTAATAGGTTGTATTAGTTTTAGGACTTGGCATCTTAACAGTTGTTGTTAGAACATTAGACATGCTCTGGAACTTTGGCGACTACTAAGTCTTTTTTAACCCTCCTGCTTTGGACGTGTAGTTCATACATGCAGAATGACTGTCTTACCTCAATTAGCCTGCATTATAGGGTAGCCTCCTAGCAATTCGAGTTCTAGCCAATGAGCTTCAGCCCCTTCCCATTTGAGTGATAGCTATCAAGAGGCAGAGCGAGAGATCGAGAAAGCAGTGACGTGGTGCACATATCTGCACATTTGTGATGTAGAACGCAATTTTTAGGGAACAATTTTGTCTCGTGAGCGCTACTTTTAGAGCTACTGTACTGGCTAAGAAGTATACAAAAATACTGGAACATATCTTTAACTCAGAGGAATGCCAGTTTTCTGTTTACACCTCTGATGTTGTCAGCTAACATTCACCGCATTACACACATTCTCTACTGGGACACTAATCTACCTACAATATAATGTTACATTGACTGTGTGTGTGTGTGTGTGTGTGTGTGTGTGTGTGTGTGTGTGTGTGTGTGTGTGTGTGTGTGTGTGTGTGTGTGTGTGTGTGTGTGTGTGTGTGTGTGTGTGTGTGTGTGTGTGTGTTTGAGTAATATCAGATCTGATTTCTATGGGTCTGGACTTGGAGGAATGGGTTGAAGTATGTGTGTAATGCTCCTTGGTTACAGCCAGAGTTCCTTGGCGCTAGTCAGCTGTGCTGCAGTCCTAGATCCTAGATATATTGGAAAGTTTTATTTAAGTCAGGAACAAAGGGAAACGTTGGACAGAGTTTTTACCCAGAAAAACACTGCAGTCGGACAGACTTTCTTCTCATTCCATCTCTCTTATCTTTCGCTCTCTGTCTTCAATTCAATATTGACTTTATTGAGATGGCAAGTTAAATTACTTTCATTGTCAGTCTTTTCTGTCTGTATTTGCTCTCTTTCTGTCTCTCTCCCCCTCCATCTTTCTCGCTCTCTCTCTCTCTCTCTCTCTCTCTCTCTCTCTCTCTCTCTCTCTCTCTCTCGCTCTCTCTCTCTCTCTCTCTCTCTCTCTCTGTCTCTCTCTTTCGCTCTCTCTCATGTTAATGTGTGAGACAGAGAGACAGGCATTAAATGGGCAGCAGTGTGTATTTGAATCTGACAGTAGATAATCATGCTACAGACACTGTGCCAAAGCCTCAAGTATTTTCATGCACATATTCCGAAAATATTTTGGGAGCTTTGGCTGTTGACAGATGTAGAGAAACTGGAGAGTGTTGTGCCCATGGTCAGATGAGGAGAGAGAAAGGGATTTTGGTATTTAGGATCCTCATTAGCTGTTGCAAAAGCCGCAGCTACTCTTCCTGGGGTCCACACAAAACATCAAACATGACATAATACAGACCATTACAACAAGGACAGAACTACATGTTTTATATTTAAAGGCGTACGCAGCCTACTGTCACACCCTGATCTTAGAGGGCCTTTTTTATTCTCTATTTGGTTAGGTCAGGGTGTGACTTGGGTGGGCAAATCTATGTTTCTATTTCTTTGTTGGCCTAGTATGGTTCCCAATCAGAGGCAGCTGTTTATCGTTGTCTCTGATTGGGGATCATACTTAGGCAGCCCTTTTTCCTACCGTAGATTGTCAGCACTATTATTTAGCTTCACGTTTCGTTTGGTATTTTGTTGTTTTTGTTCGGTGTTCATTTAATAAAGGAAAATGTACGCCTACCACACTGCACCTTGGTCCAATCCATCTTTCAACGAGCGTGACACCTACATATCAATCCATACACACAACATATCTAGGTCAAATAGGGGAGAGGCGTTGTGCCGTGAGGTGTTGCTTTATCTGTTTTTTTAAACCAGGTTTGCTGTTTATTTGAGCAATATGAGATGGAACGGCGTTCCATGCAATAATGGCTCTATATAATACTGTATGCTTTCTTGAATTTGTTTTTTGGGGGACTGTAAAATGACCCCTGGTGGCATGTCTGGTGGGGTAAGTGTGTGTGTCAGAGCTGTGTGTAAGTTGACTATGCAAACAATGGGCTTTTCAACACATTAACAGATTTGATACAAAATATTGTGCAGTAATGTAATTCTTCACTGGATCAGTCTGAAGCTTTGCACACACACTGCTGCCATCTGGTGGCCAAAATCTAAATTACACCAAGACTCCTATCTGAAAGTATGGCCTTTCTCTCGCATTTCAATGATGATGAAACAAAAAAACACAGTTATTTTTGTTTGTATTATCTTTTACCAGATCTAATGTGTTATATTCTCATACATCAATTTCACATTTCCACAAACTTCAAAGTGTTTCCTTTCAAATGTTATCAAGAATATGCATATCCTTGCTACAGGCAGTTAGATACGGGGTACGATACTAAGAGGTTAATGTTTCTTATAAAAAGAAGAAGTGATGCAGTCAGTCTCTCCTCAACTCTTAGTCAAGAGAGACTGACATGCATAGTATTTATATTAGCCCTTTGATTACAATGAAGAGCAATACGTGCTGCTCTGTTCTGGGCCAGCTAAAGCTTAACTAGGTATTTCCTTGCAGCACTGGACCACACGATTGGACAATAATCAAGATTAGATACAACTAGAGCCTGCTTTTTGGAGTGTGATGTCAAAAAAGCAGCGCATCTCTTTATTACGGACAGACCTCTCCCCATATTTACAACCGTTGGATCTATATGTTTTGACCATGACAGTTTACAATCTAAGGTAACGCCAAGTAATTTAGTCTCCTCAACTTGTTCAACAGCCACACCATTCATTACCATATTCAGCTGAGGTCTAGAACTTAGGGAATGATTTGTACCCTAATACAATGCTCTTAGTTTTAGAGATGTTCAGGACCAGTTTATTACTGGCCACCCATTCCAAAACAGACTGCAACTCTTTGTTACGTGTTTCAGTCACTTCATTCGCTGTGGTTTCTGATGCATATATGGTTGAATCATCAGCATACATGGACACAGATGCTTTGTTTAATGCCAGTGGCAGGTCATTGGTAAAAATAGAGAAGAGTAGAGGACCAAGAGAGCTGCCCAGCGGTACACCACAATTTACATGTTTGACATTAGAGAAGTTTCCATTCAAGAAAAACCTTTGAATTCTATTAGATAGATAGCTCTGAGTCCGCAATATGGCAGAGGTTGAAAAGCCATAACATATACAGTACGTGTTTTCAACAACAGGTTATGGTCAATAGATTTTCTTTCAACCAAATCATCAGTCATTTGTGTCAGTGCAGTACATGTTGAGTGCCCTTCTCTATAAGCACGCTGAAAGTCTGATGTTAATTTGTTTACAGAGAAATAACATTGTATTTGATCAAACACAATTTTTTCCAACAGTTTGCTAAGAGCTGGCAGCAAGCTGATACATCTACTGTTAGAACCAGTAAAGGCCGCTTTACCACTCTTGGGTAGCAGAATTACTTTGGCTTCCCTCTCGTCACATAATTTTTCAATTTGCATTAAGTCAGCCAGATGTGCAGCCAGACTTATTAGCCGGTTCTTTTGGCCCATCTCTTTCAACCATACAGTTTTTAATTTCCTCGTCAATCCATGGAGCCTTAACAGTCTTAACAGGTGCATGTTTATCAATAATTGGAAGAAGCAATTTCATAAATTCATCAAGTGCAGCGTCTGGATGCTCCTTATAAATCACATCAGACCAACAAATATTTATAACAACATCCACATAAGAGTCACAGCAAAATCATTTGTATGTTACACTATTTTATACACTATTTTATACACTATTTTAGGCCCAGCTGTCCTGGATATAGCCACTATATTGTGATCACTGCATCCAATGGGTACGGATACAGCTTTAGAACAAAGTTCTACAGTATTAGTTAAAAGGAGATCAATACATGTGGATGATCTTGTTCCTGTAATGTTTGTAAACACACTGGTAGGTTGATTAATAACCTGAACCAGGTTACAGGCACTGGTTACAGTGAGAAGCTTCCTCTTGAGCGGACAGCTTGATGAAAACCAGTCAATATTCAGGTCACCAAGAAAGTAGACCTCTCTGTTTACATCACATACACTATCAAGTATTTCACACATATTATATAGATACTGACTGTTAGTACTTGGTGGCCTATAGCAATACCCCAAAAGACAAGGCTTTAGATGTGTCAGGTGAACCTGCAACCACAACACTTCAATAACACTTGACATAAGATCTTCTCTAAGCATTACAGTGATACGGCTCTGAATATATACAGCAACACCTCCCCATAAGCATTTCTGTCTCTTCTATAGATGTTATATACTTGTATTGCTACTGCTTGTATCATCAACATAATTATCTAAGTGAGTCTCAGAAATGGCTAATATATGAATGTTATCTGATGTTAGCAAGTTATTGATTTCATGAGAGAGAAAGGAGAGAGAGAGGGATGAGGGGAGAGAAGAGAACAGTATGAGATGATAGAGGTGAAATAGAGAGATGTTGAGTTTCTCTCTACAGGTGAAACAGAGTTGTGTGTGTGTGTGTGTGTGTGGGTGCGTGGGTGCGTGCGTGCGTGCGTTGTGTAAATGAGTTGTTTGTTGACATTGGTCTGAGGTGGAAGAGGTGACCTCAGTGGTTGGCTGGACACAGGGAGTAAGTATTATAAGGCACACACACACTGGGACAGTTACACAGAAGCACACAGACACACACACACACACACACATTCACACACATGTTCTCAGTTTCAGGTGAAGAGGGATATAGACAGGCAGACATACAGTCACTGATTCTGGCAAAGAAGAGTACACACACACACACACACACTCACTCACACACACACACCCGTCCAGGGGCAGTAGAAGAGGTAATTTACTAAGTATTTCCACAGATCGGACCACAGAGCACAACAGGGGTCCGAGGCAGAGCCCACGCACAGGGTCATTCCCTGGAACAAACAACGTTCCATACACACACACACACACACACCCACACACACACACACACACACACACACACACACACACACACACACACACACACACACACACACACACACACACACACACACACACACACACATATATATACACACACACACACACACACACACACACACACACACACACACACACACACACCGACCGATGGAGACATAGTGACACAGATTATTTGTGCATGGTATCAGCAGCATCAGCCTTCAGAGTCTAAGGCCATTACGATGTTGTCACTAGTCTGCTGCTAGTTCAGGGCCGAGACACTGAACCATCACAACAACTAAGAGTCTGTCATCTTATTCCTGCTAACATTAAGTGTTTTTCTTCTCACTCGCTTTCTCTCTCAAACTCCCCTCTTTCTCTTTTTCTCTCTCTGTCTCTGTCTCTGTCTCTCTCTCTCTCTCAGGGAGGAGTGGGACTGGCTGCAGAGGCTGTCAAACATAGAGGATGGAGAGAAGGAGAGAACGGAGGGAGAGAGGGAGGGAGTGGATCAAACGACAGACAGTAACACACCATTGCTCTACTACGAGCTACAGACTGCACTCAAGGCCCTGCTGAAACTCATCAACCTACCTCTGCACCAGGTACACAATCACACACTCACACACACACTCACACACCCTAATATGTCTCTACAGTAGTAATAATAACTTCATTTGTATTGCGCTTTACAATACAAGTTACAAATTGTTTTGCATTATAAAATAAAATAAAGAAACATAGACAGGAGGACAATGACAGATCTTTCATCTTGTCGCCTCGGTTACTAGACCAACGCTCCAACCGCTAGGCTGCCTGCAGTGAAGTCATACATTAAAAGCCTCTTTATAAAAGTGTGTTTTCAGCAGGGATTTAAAAAGAGGCACTGTATCTGCTAGCCTGATCTCCTCTGGCAGACCATTCCAATCTCTAGGGGCCCTAATGACAAATGCCCGGTCTCCTTCAGTTTTCAACCTAGACTCTGGAACGGTTAGCAGTGCCCTGCCAGAGGATCTCAGGCTGTGTCCTGACTCGTAGGGAGATGAAAGGTCAGAGATATAGCATGGGGCTAAAACAAGCCTTAAACGTGATTAATAACATTTTCAAATCTATTCTATTCTGACTGGTAGCCAGTGTAGAGAAGCTAGAATAGGTGTGATATGGTTCCATTTTCTGGTGCCAGTAGCTCAGGCGCAGACGGGTACAAGCCATCTCTCATCAGGCGCTGACAGGAGCCATATTGGATGGTTGATGGTCCGGACTTTCGCGTCAATGAATAGTTGATGTTTCTTTTTTCTTTTTTATCTTCTCTCTACCGCTGAACACTCTGCTCTTTGCTCAGAGTTGTTAACAACACACATCAGCTTCCCCAGGCGCACCGTTTTAAAGCCATCTATCTCCCTGAGTGTCTCACTGGCTGTGTCCCAAAATGGCACCCATTTCCCGATAAAGAGCACTACTTTGCCACAGAGATCTGTGGGACCTGGTCACAAGTAGTGCACCACACATAGCTTGCCTCAGCTCTCTACTTCTGACGTTCCTAAACAACTGAACATATTTATTTTCTCCCAAAAAATGTACGTACAGAATGTCTATAACATTTTTTCACTGACAGAATGTTCGATTTTGGCACCAGAATGATTGTAGAGCTGAAATGTTGCTTTGCTGCGTCATACCAAATGTGTTCTGAAATCTGTTGTAAATGTGTTGTACTGGTATGAAAATTGTATAACTCTCTTAATTTTGCTGGACCCCAGGAAGAGTAGCTGCTGCCTTGGCAGGAACTAATGGGGATCCATAATTAACCCCAGGAAGAGTAGCTGCTGCCTTGGCAGGAACTAATGGGGATCCATAATAAACCCCAGCAAGAGTAGCTGCTGCCTTGGCAGAAACTAATGGGGATCCATAATAAACCCCAGGAAGAGTAGCTGCTGCCTTGGCAGAAACGAATGGGGGTCCATAATAAACCCCAAGAAGAGTAGCAGCTGCCTTGGCAGAAACTAATGGGGATTCATAATAAACCCCAGGAAGAGTAGCTGCTGCCTTGGCAGGTACTAATGGGGATCCATAATAAACCCCAGGAAGAGTAGCTGCTGCCTTGGCAGAAACTAATGGGGATCCATAATAAACCCCAGGAAGAGTAGCTGCTGCCTTGGCAGGAACTAATGGGGATCCATAATAAACCCCAGGAAGAGTAGCTGCTGCCTTGGCAGAAACTAATGGGGATCCATAATAAACCCCAGGAAGAGTAGCTGCTGCCTTGGCAGAAACTAATGGGGATCCATAATAAACCCCAGGAAGAGTAGCTGCTGCCTTGGCAGGAACTAATGGGGATCCATAATAAACCCCAGGAAGAGTAGCTGCTGCTTTGGCAGAAACTAATGGGGATCCATAATAAACCCCAGGAAGAGTAGCTGCTGCCTTGGCAGAAGCTAATGGGGATCCATAATAAACCCCAGGAAGAGTAGCTGCTGCCTTGGCAGAAACTAATGGGGATCCATAATAAACCCCAGGAAGAGTAGCTGCTGCTTTGGCAGAAACTAATGGGGATCCATAATAAACCCCAGGAAGAGTAGCAGCTGCCTTGGCGGAAACTAATGGGGATCCATAATAACCCCCGGGAAGAATAGCTGCTGCCTTGGCAGAAACTAGTGGGGATCCATAATAAACCCCATTAAGAGTAGCTACTGCCTTGGCAGAAACTAATGGGGTTCCATAATAAACCCCAGGAAAGTTGCTGCTGCCTTGGCAGAAACTAATGGGGATCCATAATAAATCCCAGGAAGAGTAGCTGCTGCCTTGGCAGGAACTAATGGGGATCCATAATAAACCCCAGGAAGAGTAACTGCTGCCTTGGCAGAAACTAATGGGGATTCATAATAAACCCCAGGAAGGGTAGCTGCTGCCTTGGCAGAAACTAATGGGGATCCATAATAAACCCCAGGAAGAGTAGCTTCTGCCTTGGTAGGAACTAATGGGGATCCATAATAAACCCCAGGAAGAGTAGCTGCTGCCTTGGCAGGAACTAATGGGGATCCATAATAAACCCCAGGAAGAGTAGCTGCTGCCTTGGCAGAAACTAATGGGGATCCATAATAAACCCCAGGAAGAGTAGCTGCTGCTTTAGCAGAAACTAATGGGGATCCATAATAAACCCCAGGAAGAGTAGCTGCTGCCTTGGCAGAAGCTAATGGGGATCCATAATAAACCCCAGGAAGAGTAGCTGCTGCCTTGGCAGAAACTAATGGGGATCCATAATAAACCCCAGGAAGAGTAGCTGCTGCTTTGGCAGAAACTAATGGGGATCCATAATAAACCCCAGGAAGAGTAGCAGCTGCCTTGGCAGAAACTAATGGGGATCCATAATAACCCCCGGGAAGAATAGCTGCTGCCTTGGCAGAAACTAGTGGGGATCCATAATAAACCCCATTAAGAGTAGCTACTGCCTTGGCAGAAACTAATGGGGTTCCATAATAAACCCCAGGAAAGTTGCTGCTGCCTTGGCAGAAACTAATGGGGATCCATAATAAATCCCAGGAAGAGTAGCTGCTGCCTTGGCAGGAACTAATGGGGATCCATAATAAACCCCAGGAAGAGTAACTGCTGCCTTGGCAGAAACTAATGGGGATTCATAATAAACCCCAGGAAGAGTAGCTGCTGCCTTGGCAGAAACTAATGGGGATCCATAATAAACCCAAGGAAGAGTAGCTGCTGCTTTAGCAGAAACTAATGGGGATCCATAATAAACCCCAGGAAGAGTAGCTGCTGCCTTGGCAGGAACTAATGGGGATCCATAATAAACCCCAGGAAGAGTAGCTGCTGCCTTGGCAGAAACTAATGGGGATCCATAATAAACCCCAGGAAGAGTAGCTGCTGCTTTAGCAGAAACTAATGGGGATCCATAATAAACCCCAGGAAGAGTAGCTGCTGCCTTGGCAGAAGCTAATGGGGATCCATAATAAACCCCAGGAAGAGTAGCTGCTGCCTTGGCAGAAACTAATGGGGATCCATAATAAACCCCAGGAAGAGTATCTGCTGCTTTGGCAGAAACTAATGGGGATCCATAATAAACCCCAGGAAGAGTAGCAGCTGCCTTGGCAGAAACTAATGGGGATCCATAATAACCCCCGGGAAGAATAGCTGCTGCCTTGGCAGAAACTAGTGGGGATCCATAATAAACCCCATTAAGAGTAGCTACTGCCTTGGCAGAAACTAATGGGGTTCCATAATAAACCCCAGGAAAGTTGCTGCTGCCTTGGCAGAAACTAATGGGGATCCATAATAAATCCCAGGAAGAGTAGCTGCTGCCTTGGCAGGAACTAATGGGGATCCATAATAAACCCCAGGAAGAGTAACTGCTGCCTTGGCAGAAACTAATGGGGATTCATAATAAACCCCAGGAAGAGTAGCTGCTGCCTTGGCAGAAACTAATGGGGATCCATAATAAACCCAAGGAAGAGTAGCTGCTGCTTTAGCAGAAACTAATGGGGATCCATAATAAACCCCAGGAAGAGTAGCTGCTGCCTTGGCAGGAACTAATGGGGATCCATAATAAACCCCAGGAAGAGTAGCTGCTGCCTTGGCAGAAACTAATGGGGATCCATAATAAACCCCAGGAAGAGTAGCTGCTGCTTTAGCAGAAACTAATGGGGATCCATAATAAACCCCAGGAAGAGTAGCTGCTGCCTTGGCAGAAGCTAATGGGGATCCATAATAAACCCCAGGAAGAGTAGCTGCTGCCTTGGCAGAAACTAATGGGGATCCATAATAAACCCCAGGAAGAGTAGCTGCTGCTTTGGCAGAAACTAATGGGGATCCATAATAAACCCCAGGAAGAGTAGCAGCTGCCTTGGCAGAAACTAATGGGGATCCATAATAACCCCCGGGAAGAATAGCTGCTGCCTTGGCAGAAACTAGTGGGGATCCATAATAAACCCCATTAAGAGTAGCTACTGCCTTGGCAGAAACTAATGGGGTTCCATAATAAACCCCAGGAAAGTTGCTGCTGCCTTGGCAGAAACTAATGGGGATCCATAATAAATCCCAGGAAGAGTAGCTGCTGCCTTGGCAGGAACTAATGGGGATCCATAATAAACCCCAGGAAGAGTAACTGCTGCCTTGGCAGAAACTAGTGGGGATCCATAATAAACCCCATTAAGAGTAGCTACTGCCTTGGCAGAAACTAATGGGGTTCCATAATAAACCCCAGGAAAGTTGCTGCTGCCTTGGCAGAAACTAATGGGGATCCATAATAATTCCCAGGAAGAGTAGCTGCTGCCTTGGCAGGAACTAATGGGGATCCATAATAAACCCCAGGAAGAGTAACTGCTGCCTTGGCAGAAACTAATGGGGATTCATAATAAACCCCAGGAAGAGTAGCTGCTGCCTTGGCAGAAACTAATGGGGATCCATAATAAACCCCAGGAAGAGTAGCTGCTGCTTTAGCAGAAACTAATGGGGATCCATAATAAACCCCAGGAAGAGTAGCTGCTGCCTTGGCAGAAGCTAATGGGGATCCATAATAAACCCCAGGAAGAGTAGCTGCTGCCTTGGCAGAAACTAATGGGGATCCATAATAAACCCCAGGAAGAGTAGCTGCTGCTTTGGCAGAAACTAATGGGGATCCATAATAAACCCCAGGAAGAGTAGCAGCTGCCTTGGCAGAAACTAATGGGGATCCATAATAACCCCCGGGAAGAATAGCTGCTGCCTTGGCAGAAACTAGTGGGGATCCATAATAAACCCCATTAAGAGTAGCTACTGCCTTGGCAGAAACTAATGGGGTTCCATAATAAACCCCAGGAAAGTTGCTGCTGCCTTGGCAGAAACTAATGGGGATCCATAATAAATCCCAGGAAGAGTAGCTGCTGCCTTGGCAGGAACTAATGGGGATCCATAATAAACCCCGGGAAGAGTAACTGCTGCCTTGGCAGAAACTAATGGGGATTCATAATAAACCCCAGGAAGAGTAGCTGCTGCCTTGGCAGAAACTAATGGGGATCCATAATAACCCCCGGGAAGAATAGCTGCTGCCTTGGCAGAAACTAATGGGGGTCCATAATAAACCCCAGGAAGAGTAGCTGCTGCCTTGGCAGAAACTAATGGGGATCCATCATAAACCCCAGGAAGAGTAGCTGCTGCCTTGGCAGAAACTAATGGGGGTCCATAATAAACCCCAGGAAGAGTTTCAGCTGCCTTGGCAGAAACTAATGGGGATCCATAATAAACCCCAGGAAGAGTAGCTTCTGCCTTGGTAGGAACTAATGGGGATCCATAATAAACCCCAGGATGAGTAGCTGCTGCCTTGGCAGAAACTAATGGGGGTCCATAATAAACCCCAGGAAGAGTAGCTGCTGCCTTGGCAGAAACAAATGGGTATCCATAATAAACCCCAGGAAGAGTAGCTGCTGCCTTGGCAGAAACTAATGGGGGTCCATAATAAACCCCAGGAAGAGTAGCTGCTGCCTTGGCAGAAACTAATGGGGATCCATAATAAACCCCAGGAAGAGTAGCTGCTGCCTTGGCAGAAACTAATGGGGATCCATAATAAACCCCAGGAAGAGTAGCTGCTGCCTTGGCAGAAACTAATGGGGGTCCATAATAAACCCCAGGAAGAGTAGCTGCTGCCTTGGCAGGAACTAATCGGGATCCATAATAAACCCCAGGAAGAGTAGCTGCTGCCTTGGCAGAAACTAATGGGGATCCACAATAAACCCCAGGAAGAGTAGCTGCTGGCTTGGCAGAAACTAATGGGGATCCATAATAAACCCCAGGAAGAGTAGCTGCTGCCTTGGCAGAAACTAATGGGGATCCATAATAAACCCCAGGAAGAGTAGCTGCTGCCTTGGCAGGAACTAATGGGGATCCATAATAAACCCCAGGAAGAGTAGCTGCTGCCTTGGCAGGAACTAATGGGGATCCATAATAAACCCCAGAAAGAGTAGCTGCTGCCTTGGTAGAAACTAATGGGGATCCACAATAAACCCCAGGAAGAGTAGCTGCTGCCTTGGCAGAAACTAATGGGGATCCATAATAAACCCCAGGAAGAGTAGCTGCTGCCTTGGCAGAAACTAATGGGGATCCATAATAAACCCCAGGAAGAGTATCTGCTGCCTTGGCAGAAACTAATGGGGATCCATAATAAACCCCAGGAAGAGTAGCAGCTGCCTTGGCAGAAACTAATGGGGATCCATAATAAACCCCAGGATGAGTAGCAGCTGCCTTGGCAGAAACTAATGTGGACCCATAATAAATACAAATAGCATGGCGTTCTGCCCGAGAGAGTGAGTGTGTCTGTGTTTGCGTGTGCCTGCCGGCCTGCATACGTACACGTGTGCGCCTGCTTGCATGACTCTGTGTGGTCCTGTTCTTATTCTCACTGTGTGGTCCTGTTCTTATTCTGACTGTGTGGTCCTGTTCTTATTCTCGCTGTGTGGTCCTGTTCTTATTCTCACCATCTGTGGTCCTGTTCTTATTCTGACTGTGTGGTCCTGTTCTTATTCTCACTGTGTGGTCCTGTTCTTATTCTCACTGTGTGATCCTGTTCTTATTCTGACTGTGTGGTCCTGTTCTTATTCTGACTGTGTGTGGTCCTGTTCTTATTCTTGCTGTGTGGTCCTGTTCTTATTCTGGCTGTGTGTCGTCCTGTTCTTATTCTGGCTGTGTGTGGTCCTGTTCTTATTCTGACTGTGTGTGGTCCTGTTCTTATTCTGTCTGTGTGGTCCTGTTCTTATTCTCACTGTGTGATCCTGTTCTTATTCTGACTGTGTGGTCCTGTTCTTATTCTGACTGTGTGGTCCTGTTCTTATTCTGGCTGTGTGTGGTCCTGTTCTTATTCTGACTGTGTGTGGTCCTGTTCTTATTCTGACTGTGTGGTCCTGTTCTTATTCTGACTGTGTGGTCCTGTTCTTATTCTGGCTGTGTGTGGTCCTGTTCTTATTCTGACTGTGTGTGGTCCTGTTCTTATTCTGACTGTGTGGTCCTGTTCTTATTCTGACTGTGTGGTCCTGTTCTTATTCTGACTGTGTGGTCCTGTTCTTATTCTGGCTGTGTGTGGTCCTGTTCTTATTCTGACTGTGTGTGGTCCTGTTCTTATTCTGACTGTGTGGTCCTGTTCTTATTCTGACTGTGTGGTCCTGTTCTTATTCTGGCTGTGTGTGGTCCTGTTCTTATTCTGACTGTGTGTGGTCCTGTTCTTATTCTGACTGTGTGGTCCTGTTCTTATTCTGACTGTGTGGTCCTGTTCTTATTCTGACTGTGTGGTCCTGTTCTTATCTGGCTGTGTGTGGTCCTGTTCTTATTCTGACTGTGTGTGGTCCTGTTCTTATTCTCACTTTGTGGTCCTGTTCTTATTCTGACTGTGTGGTCCTGTTCTTATTCTGGCTGTGTGTGGTCCTGTTCTTATTCTGGCTGTGTGTGGTCCTGTTCTTATTCTCACTTTGTGGTCCTGTTCTTATTCTGACTGTGTGGTCCTGTTCTTATTCTGACTGTGTGGTCCTGTTCTTATTCTGGCTGTGTGTGGTCCTGTTCTTATTCTGGCTGTGTGTGGTCCTGTTCTTATTCTGGCTGTGTGGTCCTGTTCTTATTCTGACTGTGTGGTCCTGTTTTTATTCTCGCTGTGTGGTCCTGTTCTTATTCTGACTGTGTGTGGTCCTGTTCTTATTCTGACTGTGTGGTCCTGTTCTTATTCTGACTGTGTGGTCCTGTTCTTATTCTGACTGTGTGTGGTCCTGTTCTTATTCTCACTTTGTGGTCCTGTTCTTATTCTGACTGTGTGGTCCTGTTCTTATTCTGACTGTGTGGTCCTGTTCTTATTCTGGCTGTGTGTGGTCCTGTTCTTATTCTGGCTGTGTGGTCCTGTTCTTATTCTGACTGTGTGGTGCTGTTCTTATTCTCGCTGTGTGGTCCTGTTCTTATTCTGACTGTGTGGTCCTGTTCTTATTCTGGCTGTGTGGTCCTGTTCTTATTCTGACTGTGTGGTCCTGTTCTTATTCTCGCTGTGTGGTCCTGTTCTTATTCTGACTGTGTGGTCCTTTTCTTATTCTGACTGTGTGGTCCTGTTCTTATTCTGACTGTGTGTGGTCCTGTTCTTATTCTGACTGTGTGGTCCTGTTCTTATTCTGACTGTGTGGTCCTGTTCTTATTCTCACTGTGTGTGATTCTGTTCTTATTCTGACTGTGTGGTCCTGTTCTTATTCTCACTGTGTGTGGTCCTGTTCTTATTCTCACTGTGTGGTCCTGTTCTTATTCTGGCTGTGTGGTCCTGTTCTTATTCTGACTGTGTGGTCCTGTTCTTATTCTCACTGTGTGTGGTCCTGTTCTTATTCTGGCTGTGTGTGGTCCTGTTCTTATTCTGAATGTGTGGTCCTGTTCTTATTCTGACTGTGTGGTCCTGTTCTTTTTCTCACTGTGTGTGGTCCTGTTCTTATTCTGACTGTGTGGTCCTGTTCTTATTCTCACTGTGTGTGGTCCTGTTCTTATTCTGGCTGTGTGTGGTCCTGTTCTTATTCTGACTGTGTGGTCCTGTTCTTATTCTCACTGTGTGTGGTCCTGTTCTTATTCTGGCTGTGTGGTCCTGTTCTTATTCTCACTGTGTGGTCCTGTTCTTATTCTCACTGTGTGGTCCTGTTCTTATTCTCACTGTTTGGTCCTGTTCTTATTCTCACTGTGTGTCTAATTGTCTGATTGCAGGCCAAGCACTTCCGTATCTACACTCATGAGGTGTTGGAGCTGGGTCATAATGTTTCCTTTCTGCTGCTGCTGCCGGCGGCTGATGATGTGTGTACCGCTCCCGGACAGAGCAACCCCTACACACCACACTCCGGCTTCCTCAACCTCCCTCTACAAATGTTTGAGCTGGGTACGTCTACACTGACCACTGCTTTCTGTTAACCACCTCGTCTTGTTAAAACAAGAATTTTCACCCATCTCTCTGGTCGCTATCCCTCTGTACATATCAAATATCTCTCTCTCTCTCTGTCTCTCGCTCTCTATCTCTCGCTCGCTCTCTCTCTCTCTCTCTTTGTTAGCCTTTGTTCCTCTCTATATGCCTCTCTCTCTGTGTCTTTCTGTCTCTCTCTCTCTTCGTTAGCATTTGTTGCTCTCTATATGTCTCTCTCTCTCTCTCTCTGTCTCTCTCTCTCTCTCTCTCTCTCTCTCTCTCTCTCTCTCTCTCTCTCTCTCTCTCTCTCTGTTCGCCTCTGTTCCTCTCTCTCTGTTCGCCTCTGTTCCTCTCTCTCTGTTAGTTCAGTTTTTGTAGATTCCACAGATTCCTCTCTGTTCCTCTCTATTCCCTAGGGACACTTTAAGTAATTCTGTCTGAGGGCTCCAGAGTACCACAGTGCCATGCTGATCCGACCTCTGACCCCCCAAAGAGCCAGACTAGTCCCAGAGAGTAGTAGTACTGTCTTGTTATACACTGATAATATTCAGATATTATTTATGTATTTTAATAAACCTTTATTTATTCAGGGTCCCATTGAGACCGCTGTCTCTTACAAATGTGTTGACAAATGCAGCATAAAATACAGAATTTAGTAACACAATCATAGCAATCGCTCCAGTCTACTTCTGCGGAGGAGGAGATGTTTATCAGCCTATATGTCTTGTTATACAGTGTTAACATGACATTCTGATATATACTGAACAAAAATATAAACGCAACATGCAACAATTTCAATGCTTTTACTGAGTTACAGTTGATATAATAAGTAAATCAATCAATTGAAATATTAGGCCCTAATCTATAGATTTCACATGACTGGTCAGGGGCACAGCCATGGGTGGACCTGGGAGGGCATAGGCCCACCCACTTGGGAGCCAGACACAGCCAATCAGAACGAGTTTTTCCCCACAAAAGGGCTTTATTACAGACAGAAATACTCCTCAGTTTCATCAGCTGTCCAGATGGCTGGTCTCAGAACATCCCGCAGGTGAAGAAGCCGGATGTGGAGGGCCTGGGCTGGTGTGGTTACAAGTGGTCTGCGGTTGTGAGGCCGGTTTGACGTACTGACAAATTCTCTCAAATTAAATTGGACGCGACTTATGGTAGAGAAATTAACATTCAATTATCTGGCAACAGCTCTGGTGGACATTCCTGCAATCAGCATGCCAATTGCACACTCCCTCACATCTGTGGCATTGTGTGACAAAACTGCACAATTTAGAGTGGCCTTTTACTGTCCCTGTGTAAGGATCATGCTGTTTAATCAGCTTCTTGATATGCCACACCTGTCAGGTGGATGGATTATCTTGGCAAAGGAGAAATGCTCACTAACAGGGATGTAAACAAATGTGTGAACAAACATTTGACAGAAATAAGCTTTTTGTACATATGCAAAATGTCTGGGATCTAGGCAGTGTTCCCCGGGCGCCGAAGACGTGGATGTTGATTATGGCAGCCCCCCGCACCTCTCTGATTCAGAGGGGTTGGGTTAAAAGACACATTTCAGTTGAATGTACAACTGACTAGGTATCCCCCTTTCCTTTGCATTTTATTTCAGCTCAAGTTGTGTTTATATTTTAGTTCAGTATATATTCCTATGTATGTATTTCTCTCTCCAGCCCATTTCAGTGCATACAAGGAGAAGTGCATGAGTCTGTACTGCCGCATGTCGTCTGTCTTGGACCTGGATGCGCTTATTACCCAGCAGGCCCTGCGAGAGGCCATCACGGACACAGAGGTCGCCACCGCCAAACAGAGACACCAACATATACTAGACTATACACAGGTAGGGAGATATATGTTAATATGTATTACAGGTTTATCTCAACCTGGTCTCAGAGCATTTCATATTATTGTGTACTCCATTTAATATGATATGTTTTATTTCATATGGTATGTATTCATTTGTGGTTGTCCATCATCCATTTTGTATTATATGTTATGAATTTTCAAAACATACAATATGTTACGAATATTGCAAAATGTATTTATTTTATTTTTTATTTAACCTTTATTTAACTAGGCAAGTCAGTTAAGAACAAATTCGTATTTACAATGATGGCCTAGGAACAGTGGGTTAACTGCCTTGTTCAGGGGCAGAACGACAGATTTTTACCTTGTCAGCTAGCTTGCTAACGTTAGCTAGGCTAGGAGTTAGGGTTAGGAGATTAAGGTTAGGGTTAGGTAAAGGGTTATGGTTAGGGTTAGGTAAAGGGTTAAGTTTAGGATTAGGTAAAGGGTTAAGGTTAGGATTAGTAAAGGGTTAGCTAACAAGCTAAGTACACTGCTCAAAAAAATAAAGGGAACACTTAAACAACACAATGTAACTCCAAGTCAATCACACTTCTGTGAAATCAAACTGTCCACTTAGGAAGCAACACTGATTGACAATAAATTTCACATGCTGTTGTGCAAATGGAATAGACAAAAAGTGGAAATTATAGGCAATTAGCAAGACACCCCCCAAAACAGGAGTGATTCTGCAGGTGGTGACCACAGACCACTTCTCAGTTCCTATGCTTCCTGGCTGATGTTTTGGTCACTTTTGAATGCTGGCGGTGCTCTCACTCTAGTGGTAGCATGAGACGGAGTCTACAACCCACACAAGTGGCTCAGGTAGTGCAGTTCATCCAGGATGGCACATCAATGCGAACTGTGGCAAAAAGGTTTGCTGTGTCTGTCAGCGTAGTTTCCAGAGCATGGAGGCCCTACCAGGAGACAGGCCAGTACATCAGGAGACGTGGAGGAGGCCGTAGGAGGGCAACAACCCAGCAGCAGGACCGGTACCTCCGCCTTAGTGCAAGGAGGTGCACTGCCAGAGCACTGCAAAATGACCTCCAGCAGGCCACAAATGTGCATGCTCCATGCTCTCCATGCTCTGGACATTACGCTGACATACACAGCAAACCTTTTTGCCACAGTTCGCATTGATGTGCCATCCTGGATGAACTGCACTACCTGAGCCACTTGTGTGGGTTGTAGACTCCGTCTCATGCTACCACTAGAGTGAGAGCACCGCCAGCATTCAAAAGTGACCAAAACATCAGCCAGGAAGCATAGGAACTGAGAAGTGGTCTGTGGTCACCACCTGCAGAATCACTCCTGTTTTGGGGAGTGTCTTGCTAATTGCCTATAATTTCCACCTTTTGTCTATTCCATTTGCACAACAGCATGTGAAATTTATTGTCAATCAGTGTTGCTTTCTAAGTGGACAGTTTGATTTCACAGAAGTGTGATTGACTTGGAGTTACATTGTGTTGTTTAAGTGTTCCCTTTATTTTTTTGAGCAGTGTAGTTGCAAAGTAACTAAAAAGTAGTAACTGACGCCACGGTCAGTGTGAACCGAAGTGACTTGACACAACAAAATGTAGCTACAAACAAAAGTGGAGTTAAAAGTTTATCAACTGTCAAGGTAGAATTACTTTCCAATTGTTCCTCAACTGCATAGTATGATATACCAATTTCTAGCTCTGATTCTCTACTTTATCCAATGTAAAAATCACCATTTCAAATTTTGCTACCTAAGACTGAATCGAAGGCGGTCGGTCACAAATTGGCCGTGATGAGATTCGAACTTGCCACCTTTTGGGTTGCTAGACTTTTGCGTTATACACCAACCTGTCCAACGCGACCATTTTTCAGTGTGACGGATTTCCATTTACTATGTTTCGTCTAGTCTATGAGACCACTTATCTAAGGGAGGCTTGTAGTATGTGTAAACTGGGTGAGGGCATACTGGAATACAGACAGTTAAATGTGACTATATATTTCAGATGGAAGCTATATCTAACTTGTGTAAGGCATTTGCTTCATAAAGTCACTTTACTGTTGCTTTCAAGTCTGCCACTTTATGAGAGTCTCTATTAAATCATTATGCTGTGAAATATATATATATATATTTTACTATTTCTAATACAAACGCATGAGTCATATTTGTCACATTCATCAAAAGAGAATTATTA